>NC_091991.1:110753178-111016198 GCF_044704955.1 Pristiophorus japonicus | reverse complement strand
GGACAGAGAGAGAGAGCGAGCACAGAGAGAGAGAGCGAGGACAGAGGAGGAGAGAGAGCGAGGACAGAGAGAGAGAGCGAGGACAGAGAGAGAGAGCGAGGACAGAGAGAGAGAGCGAGGACAGAGAGAGAGAGCGAGGACAGAGAGAGAGAGCGAGGACAGAGAGAGAGAGCGAGGACAGAGAGAGAGAGCGAGGACAGAGAGAGAGAGCGAGGACAGAGAGAGAGACGAGGACAGAGAGAGAGCGCGAGGACAGAGAGAGAGCGCGAGGACAGAGAGAGAGCGCGAGGACAGAGAGAGAGCGCGAGGACAGAGAGAGAGCGCGAGGACAGAGAGAGAGAGCGAGGACAGAGAGAGAGCGCGAGGACAGAGAGAGAGCGCGAGGACAGAGAGAGAGCGCGAGGACAGAGAGAGAGCGCGAGGACAGAGAGAGAGCGCGAGGACAGAGAGAGAGCGCGAGGACAGAGAGAGAGCGCGAGGACAGAGAGAGAGCGCGAGGACAGAGAGAGAGCGCGAGGACAGAGAGAGAGAGCGAGGACAGAGAGAGAGAGCGAGGACAGAGAGAGAGAGCGAGGACAGAGAGAGAGAGCGAGGACAGAGAGAGAGAGCGAGGACAGAGAGAGAGAGCGAGGACAGAGAGAGAGAGCGAGGACAGAGAGAGAGAGCGAGGACAGAGAGAGAGAGCGAGGACAGAGAGAGAGAGCGAGGACAGAGAGAGAGAGCGAGGACAGAGAGAGAGAGCGAGGACAGAGAGAGAGAGCGAGGACAGAGAGAGAGAGCGAGGACAGAGAGAGAGAGCGAGGACAGAGAGAGAGAGCGAGGACAGAGAGAGAGAGCGAGGACAGAGAGAGAGAGCGAGGACAGAGAGAGAGAGCGAGGACAGAGAGAGAGAGCGAGGACAGAGAGAGAGAGCGAGGACAGAGAGAGAGAGCGAGGACAGAGAGAGAGAGCGAGGACAGAGAGAGAGAGCGAGGACAGAGAGAGAGAGCGAGGACAGAGAGAGAGAGCGAGGACAGAGAGAGAGAGCGAGGACAGAGAGAGAGAGCGAGGACAGAGAGAGAGAGCGAGGACAGAGAGAGAGAGCGAGGACAGAGAGAGAGAGCGAGGACAGAGAGAGAGAGCGAGGACAGAGAGAGAGAGCGAGGACAGAGAGAGAGAGCGAGGACAGAGAGAGAGAGAGCGAGGACAGAGAGAGAGAGCGAGGACAGAGAGAGAGAGCGAGGACAGAGAGAGAGAGCGAGGACAGAGAGAGAGAGCGAGGACAGAGAGAGAGAGCGAGGACAGAGAGAGAGAGCGAGGACAGAGAGAGAGAGCGAGGACAGAGAGAGAGAGCGAGGACAGAGAGAGAGAGCGAGGACAGAGAGAGAGAGCGAGGACAGAGAGAGAGAGCGAGGACAGAGAGAGAGAGCGAGGACAGAGAGAGAGAGCGAGGACAGAGAGAGAGAGCGAGGACAGAGAGAGAGAGCGAGGACAGAGAGAGAGAGCGAGGACAGAGAGAGAGAGCGAGGACAGAGAGAGAGAGCGAGGACAGAGAGAGAGAGCGAGGACAGAGAGAGAGAGCGAGGACAGAGAGAGAGAGCGAGGACAGAGAGAGAGAGCGAGGACAGAGAGAGAGAGCGAGGACAGAGAGAGAGAGCGAGGACAGAGAGAGAGAGCGAGGACAGAGAGAGAGAGCGAGGACAGAGAGAGAGAGCGAGGACAGAGAGAGAGAGCGAGGACAGAGAGAGAGAGCGAGGACAGAGAGAGAGAGCGAGGACAGAGAGAGAGAGCGAGGACAGAGAGAGAGAGCGAGGACAGAGAGAGAGAGCGAGGACAGAGAGAGAGAGCGAGGACAGAGAGAGAGAGCGAGGACAGAGAGAGAGAGCGAGGACAGAGAGAGAGCGAGGACAGAGAGAGAGAGCGAGGACAGAGAGAGAGAGCGAGGACAGAGAGAGAGAGCGAGGACAGAGAGAGAGAGCGAGGACAGAGAGAGAGAGCGAGGACAGAGAGAGAGAGCGAGGACAGAGAGAGAGAGGAGGACAGAAGGGAGGGGGGGGGGGGGGGGGGGGAAGAGAGGAGAAGAGAGAGAGACAGAGAGAGAGAGCGAGGACACACAGAGAGAGACAGAGAGAGACAGAGCCGGGGCGGGGGGGGTGGAGGGTTGTCTTAACCTGCGAGAGTGAGCTCTCTCTCTGGAGTTGGCAGCCAGAATGGTTCAAATTACACTTTAAAAAGTCACTGATTACGTAGGCAGGGTGGTTCTAGTTACACATTCCAGAGAAACTGCTGGGTGTGTCTTATCCTCCAAGGGGATCAAACAGCAATCAGGTCATGTGATCAAGGGGACCCAATCAGAGCATTTTACGGTTGCAAATAAACACGCCCGTATTAATTATAGTATACATTTCTGAATAGAGTTAACTTAGAAGAATTCACTGAAAGCTCCGACAAAACACATTTCAGCAAAGAATAGTGGCAGTACGTTCGACCACTTCGTTACCCACTCCAGCTATACCAATATGGAAATATGCCAATCAGAGCCCTGGCAACTATGTCCTGCATAGGCTAATTGAGGCACATCCCTCCAATTCACCCTAGATATATAAACAATTCCCAGTATTGCAAGCAGCACTACTTTAATGATGAGTGGATCTCTTCATTAAGCAAGTCATGATGATTTATTTCAATCCCAAAATGTTTTAATGGGGGCTGCTCAGATAAACCAACACCAACTCTACGCCACTAGAAAATTATACTAGTGATTCAGAAAGCTCGAATCTTTCCGTTGCACAGATTACATTTTATACATAGGACGAGTAAGGAGGGCAGAAAATTTTAAAGCAAAGTATCAAGAGAATAAAGTCCAGTCATTAAAAGGTTATCTTAAAACTAAAAAGGGCTTGATTTTCAACAATTCAGCACTCGCAAAAAAATGTCTTTTAGCACTTTGTTTTGTGTATGTCTGTCATTTCGCACTTAGGTATTTTGGTATTTTTTTTGGCATGTTGCAAATTTGTGCATTGATCAGGGTATCAAATCAGTAATCACAAATGCAAAGTTTCTCCCATTTTTAATGAACGCATCAAGTGTAGAGGAAGTTCCTTATAAGTTTGGTAAAAATCTAAAAGTCTAACTTACTGAGGTCACGAGTCAGTGCTTAGGTGCTGTATCCAGTTCACCTACTGATTTATCAAAAGGTACCACGAGTCTGAAGAGAAAAATCACTGATCAAGTTTGGTGAAAATCAGATAAAATGTTAAGTTACTGAGGTGATAAGTTAGTGTTCATGTATAAAGGTCTACAGAAGCACAGTCCAGCACACCAAGCATGCCCATTTTCAAAAGGAACCCCTGAGATATTAGATAGGAAGTCACGAGCTCTGTGAAAGTCCTCATGAATTCTCGGGTTATTGAGATGTAATATCAATGAAATGGCTTTTATTATTTTTATGAAAGCAAAACTGCACCATCAAAACCTCCTTATATTAGCCCTTAAACTTAGCCTGTATCCAGTACAGCATTTTTTTTAAGAATCCTTCCCTCATCAGCAGGTCTACTGATTTCGAGGGACTGTTAAGTCAAATTCCATTTTTGCTACATGGGATACCGGGAGTTTTTAAAGTAAGGATTTTGGGGGAAATTGCATTCCGCCCATTTTTCCACGAAAATTACAAACCAGCGGCCTAGTCAGTGGTTTCAAGTCATGAAAGGCAATATGGTTTTCAAATTCTAAACATACAGTGCAACTTCCATTATCCACGTCTCAGAATTGTTGTGCAAAATGTTACCTTACTGCAAAGCCTGCTAATACCAATCTCCTTCTAATACAAGTTAATCTTATGGCATAAAAACGATTCACTTATTTTTGGTTACTTGTATTGGGCTTGTCTTTAATCCTGTGCCAAGAGTATTCTTGTATCATACATACATCAAAATTTGGGGATGCTAGTTATCAATTCTCAACATCCATTGCGGGGTGCTACACTAAGGCAGATAACGAAAGTTGCATTGTACTGTTATCTTGACAGTTTATTGAGGTTAGTTACTTCAAGGAAAAAAACAATTCTTACGTCTGAGGTCGTTAATGACTGACATCGGCTTGATGACATTTCCAGAACTGGAAAAGACCTGGGTAATATGATTCTGCATCATACACATCATACAGAATCCTTGTTCATTACCTACAAGGAAACACAATGACAATTATTGCCTCTTTACTCAAAGTAAATAGGACAATATGCTGCTTTATAGCAATAGGGAAGTTAGCAAAACAATTTCCAGCAAGTGTTACAAGTATGACATGACCCTTCCGCCTTCATCAATTACCACCCCTTCACTCATTTTCCTTTGCTCTCTAAAGGTATTTCAATTTGTTATCATCTTTCAGCTGCGTCCATCTCTCCCGTAAATCACTGTCCAAATCACTCCAGCCCAACTTCTGACCTTTTCACAACACTAAAAAGGCCCAAACCATCCTCTGTGACCTTGGTACATTATCCCTTTTCAACCCCATGAAGTTGGACACTATTGTCAGCGCCATCCTCCACAAACACCTCTCCTTGTTCAGCTCCATAGAACTGCCCCTGCATGCTTCTACACCTACCTGTCTAAACAATCAGAACATCGCTACCAATTGCTTTTCCCACTCTCGCAGTCATCTTCAGAGTCCCCCAAGAATTTATCTCCTCATCTGTGTGCTGCCCCAGAGTACTATCAACTGCAGACATGCGGGTCAACCTCCACATTTACACCCAGCTCTACAGCTCTACCATCTGTTTCGACTGACTCTGTACTGTCAGGCTGCTTGGCCAACATCTAGCCCTGTAAGAATCTCAACTGCTTCCGATTC
This sequence comes from Pristiophorus japonicus, assembly GCF_044704955.1. Classification (NCBI taxonomy): domain Eukaryota; kingdom Metazoa; phylum Chordata; class Chondrichthyes; family Pristiophoridae; genus Pristiophorus; species Pristiophorus japonicus. Next base: position 111,011,371 of record NC_091991.1, on the reverse strand, counting down.
AACACTGAAGACTAAAGCCATCATCTTGGTTCTCATCACAAACTCCACTCCTTAGTCACCGATTCCATCCATCTAACCAGCCACACACTTGGGTTAAACCAGGCTGTTTGCAACCTCAACATCCTGTTCAGCCCCCAGCAGAGCTAGAGTCCACATCCTCTCAAATCACAAAAATTGCTTCTTTCCATCTCTGCAACATTGCCCACCTTGCCATTGAAGTCCTTATACATCCCTGTCATCTCTGGCTTTCCTTACTCTACCTTCCATAAACTCCAACGTGCCCAAACCTCTACTGCATGCATCTTGTCCCTCACCAATTTGTGCTTCCCATAACTCTGGCCCTTGCTGACCTATATTGGTTCCTCATCCACCAATACATCAAGTTTAAAATCTGCAATCCTGGTTTTTAAATCCCTCATGGCCTCACCGCACCCTATTGCTGAAATCTCCTCCAGTTCTTATATCTATATCAAACTCTACAGTCCTTTGACTCTGGCCTCTTGCGAACCACTCCCCTCCCCCCCCCAATTCTTATCGTAAGAACCTCCATCTTTCCTTTTCCCTTTAAAAAGTTCGCAAAACCATCTCTTGGACCAGCTTTTGGTCACTCCTCCTGATCCCTAGTTTCCGTACAAGCATGTTTCTTTTCCATACACATCTGTAAAGCGCCTGAGTATAGACATCAGATCAACATAAGTTGTTGTGCGACACAGGACGGACACATTATAAGCAACACTTTTAACATGAATAAAAACACCTGCTGCAAACTGATTTACAATATGTCACACAAAAAACACGATTTTAAACCATAATATACAGCAATACACACTCAATCAGGCAGTTATTCAAAAGCTTGTAATAGTATTATTTTTTTTTAAAGTTGTAACACAATAAACTTTAAAGAGACACATTAAGTGTTGGGGAGAGCAAGAAATGTCACTGTTCAGCTCTGCAATTCCCTCCCTAAACCTCTCCGTCTCTCTTCCTTTAAAACGCTCCTTAAAACCAACCTCTTTGACCAAGCTTTTGGTCCCCTGTCCTAATATCTCGTGTGGCTCGGTGTCAAATTTTATTCTGCAACGCTCCTGTGAAGCACCGTGGGACATCTTATGATAATGGTAGGATAGAAATACAAGTTGCTGTTGGTGAAGTACACTGAACCCAAATATAACTGTAGAAACAGAAAGAATCTAATACTTTCTACATGTCAGGATACATCCAATGCTAGCCTCTGGGAGATCCACCATAATGGGCCTTCAAAGACCAAAAATAACTCTTCCAACATTCCAGGAATTTGATTTTGGCTATTCTCAACAAGAGGGCATGCTCCGACAGTGTAAACCATCTGTGGTGCTGATGGCAAATTGTTTTAAGGTCATATTTTAAATGTTTTTGGTGACAAATTAGTATTACATAACATACTGAGAGCAGTGCCATAACATAACCTTCCTAACCTAGTCAGGGATTTACATGTATGATTCCCATACAATGCTGCCCTGACGTCAGTCATGCTAGTAGAGGTCAGGTACTCCCTCATGAGGTGGGAGACGACAGTAGAAAACTGAAGATTCAGAGGCTGAGTCACCACATCATTCCCACTCATCTTTCAACAGTAACTCACCACTCACACACACTCAGGGGCGCGTATAGTACATAATGTAGGGAGACAAAGAAATTAACAATCAAATTCAGTAGAGAAAGGCTATATGTACATACATGTTCTCGAATGTTCGCGGGAAAGCATGTAGTTTGCAAGAGGTGGCGTATAGGTCAAACACTGCAGTGCGGAATTTAGGAAGCAGGTGTTGCCCAGGTTTTGGAGGCCAGCTCCTATTTTGTGCATCTGTTGCCATTTCAAGGAGATTTTCTCTGCTGGAAACAGTATTTTCTGTGGAGGTGTTATCCCATCGCCACAGCCCAGTGCATCTGAAATTAAAAATGTAAAATGAATGGAGGGAAATAACAATTTTTAAAACCTTAGCATTAAACAAAGCACATCAGGACAAATTATTTATATCAAAATAGCAGGATTCGGCATCAGTTTTACTGTACACACTATTTACACAAATGTGCAACATGATGCAGGGACAGACAGAAACAAGTTGGTGATTCACCCTGAACCTTACATGTAGTATACCTTGGGGTGCTAAATTGCATGGCAACTAAAAATATACCTTGCACAACTAAAAGCAGTGCTAAATTACTTTACTTTTGCCAGCAGTCTACTCTGAATTTAGTCACTTAAATCAAATTATTTGATAATTTCTTTTGATGCAATGAATTCTCACTTTGCTGTTGTTTACATTGCTTAATTATTGGATAATTCAAACATTTTCAGTGCAAAAGTGACTGAGTTATCAGTAGCCTATACGCAGCCTACTTGATGCTTTAACGGATTGTGCCAGACGAAGAGGGCAGGGGTGCTCACTAAAGATTCGGTTCTTTCCCATGAAGGAGCAACCCAAAATTGCACTTGTTCCACAAGTTACGCCAGGTCACGTGTCTCGAGAACAGCACTAGCAATATTAACCAGTTTGAATGAGGCATAGTGAGAGTCAAATACTTGAGTATATACTTAAGTGTCAACATCCAGCATCCCACGGTCAGGTACAGCACAGGTCAGATACCTCTACTCTCACACCCAAGCACAAACTCCAGAACAGGCACACCCCGTTGTGGATTTGTTCCATTTCTGTGACTTTTTTTTTTGAATGGAAAATACTTGCTCTTGTAAAACTTTTATCATTCCTTCTAAATTGCAATGAATTGCCTGTGAAATACATTGATTTAACAGCTCTAGTATATAATGTTGAATCCTCACTCATTTAAGCGAAAATGTTAAGCAGTGCAGCAATGCAATATAATAATGGGACAAAAGTGGATTGGCTTTTTTGGAGCAGGAAAATTAAATAGGAAGCGAAACTTAGCAATGAATCAGAAGCAAATATATCCACCAAGAAAAGAAAATATTAAAATATGATGTGATTGGGATTACGGAGACGTGGCTCCAGGATGATCAGGGCTGGGAACTCAACATCCAGGGGTATTCAACAGTCAGGAAGGATAGAATAAAAGGAAAAGGAGGTGGGGTAGCATTGCTGGTTAAAGAGGAGATTAATACAATAGTTAGGAATGACATTAGCTTGAATGATGTGGAATCTATATGGGTAGAGCTGCAGAACACCAAAGGGCAAAAAACGTTAGTGGGAGTTGTGTACAGACCTCCAAACAGTAGTAGTAATGTTGGGGAGGGCATCAAACAAGAAATTATGGGTGCATGCAATAAGGGTGCAGCAGTTATAATGGGTGATTTTAATAAGCACATAGATTGGGCTAACCAAACTGGAAGCAATACAGTGGAGGAGGATTTCCTGGAGTGCATAAGGGATGATTTTCTAGACCAATATGTCGAGGAACCAACTAGGGGAGAGGCCATCTTAGACTGGGTGTTGTGTAATGAGAGGGGATTAATTAGCAATCTCGTTGTGCGAGGCCCCTTGGGGAAGAGTGACCATAATATGGTGGAATTCTGCATTAGGATGGAGAATGAAAGAGTTAATTCAGAGACCATGGTCCAGAACTTAAAGAAGGGTAACTTTGAAGGCATGAGGCGTGAATTGGCTAGGATTGACTGGCGAATGATACTTGAGGGGTTGACTGTGGATGGGCAATGGCAGACATTTAGAGACCGCATGGATGAACTACAACAATTGTACATTCCTGTCTGGCGTAAAAATAAAAAAGGGAAGGTGGGTCAACCGTGGCTATCAAAGGAAATCAGGGATAGTATTAAAGCCAAGGAAGTGGCATACAAATTGGCCAGAAATAGCAGCGAACCCGGGGACTGGGAGAAATTTAGAACTCAGCAGAGGAGAACAAAGGGTTTGATTAGGCCAGGGAAAATGGAGTACGAGAAGAAGCCTGCAGGGAACATTAAGACGGATTGCAAAAGTTTCTATAGATATGTAAAGAGAAAAAGGTTAGTAAAGACAAACGTAGGTCCCCTGCAGTCAGAATCAGGGGAAGTCATAACGGGGAACAAAGAAATGGCGGACCAATTGAACAAGTACTTTGGTTCGGTATTCACTAAGGAGGACACTAACAACATTCCGGATATAAGAAGGGTCAGAGGGTCTAGTAAGGAGGAGGAACTGAGGGAAATCCTTATTAGTCGGGAAATTGTGTTGGGGAAATTGATGGGATTGAAGGCCGATAAATCTCCAGGGCCTGATGGACTGCATCCCAGAGTACTTAAGGAGGTGGCCTTGGAAATAGCGGATGCATTGACAGTCATTTTCCAACATTCCATTGACTCTGGATCAGTTCCTATCGAGTGGAGGGTAGCCAATGTAACCCCACTTTTTAAAAAAGGAGGGAGAGAGAAAACAGGGAATTATAGACCGGTCAGCCTGACATCAGTAGTAGGTAAAATGATGGAATCAATTATTAAGGATATCATAGCAGCGCATTTGGAAAGAGGTGACATGATAGGTCCAAGTCAGCATGGATTTGTGAAAGGGAAATCATGCTTGACAAATTTTCTGGAATTTTTTGAGGATGTTTCCAATAAAGTAGACAAGGGAGAACCAGTTGATGTGGTGTATTTGGACTTTCAGAAGGCTTTCAACAAGGTCCCACACAAGAGATTAATGTGCAAAGTTAAAGCACATGGGATTGGGGGTAGTGTGCTGACATGGATTGAGAAATGGTTGTCAGACAGGAAGCAAAGAGTAGGAGTAAATGGGTACTTTTCAGAATGGCAGGCGGTGAGTAGCGGGGTTCTGTGCTGGGGCCCCAGCTGTTTACATTGTATATTAATGATTTAGACGAGGGGATTAAATGTAGTATCTCCAAATTTGCGGATGACACTAAGTTAGGTGGCAGTGTATGCTTCGAGGAGGATGCTATGAGGCTGCAGAGCGACTTGGATAGGTTAGGTGAGTGGGCAAATGCATGGCAGATGAAGTATAATGTGGATAAATGTGAGGTTGTCCACTTTGGTGGTAAAAACAGAGACACAGACTATTATCTGAATGGTGACAGATTAGGAAAAGGGGAGGTGCAACGAGACCTGGGTGTCATGGTACATCAGTCATTGAAGGTTGGCATGCAGGTACAGCAGGCGGTTAAGAAAGCAAATGGCATGTTGGCCTTCATAGCGAGGGGATTTGAGTACAGGGGCAGGGAGGTGTTGCTACAGTTGTACAGGGCCTTGGTGAGGCCACACCTGGAGTATTGTGTACAGTTTTGGTCTCCTAACCTGAGGAAGGACATTCTTGTTATTGAGGGAGTGCAGCGAAGGTTCACCAGACTGATTCCCGGGATGGCGGGACTGACCTATCAAGAAAGACTAAATCAACTGGGCTTGTATTCACTGGAGTTCAGAAGAATGAGAGGGGACCTCATAGAAACGTTTAAAATTCTGATGGGTTTAGACAGGTTAGATGCAGGAAGAATGTTCACAATGTTGGGGAAGTCCAGAACCAGGGGTCACAGTCTAAGGATAAGGGGTAAGCCATTTAGGACCGAGATGAGGAGAAACTTCTTCACCCAGAAAGTGGTGAACCTGTGGAATTCTCTACCACAGAAAGTTGTTGAGGCCAATTCACTAAATATATTCAAAAAGGAGTTAGATGTAGTCCTTACTACTAGGGGGATCAAGGGGTATGGCAAGAAAGCAGGAATGGGGTACTGAAGTTGCATGTTCAGCCATGAACTCATTGAATGGCGGTGCAGGCTAGAAGGGCCGAATGGCCTACTCCTGCATCTATTTTTTATGTTTCTATGTTTCTAAGATGTAGAGATGATAGTGGCTTAATATGGTCAAAATTAGTATTTGGATAATCAGAAATATTAAGATAGAATTAAATAAAAATGTAGGTCAAGCAAAGATTTAATATACAAGGAGACACCCAAACAAGGGAACTAGGAATCATGAAAAAGACAGTTTAGGGTAATGGGAAGATTAGAGGACAATGGAGAAATAGATTGCAGATAGCACCATCTTGGCTTAGTTGGTACCCTTCTTGCATCAGGGACAGAAAGTGAAAACACCACCAGACAACTTGATCACAATCTAGGCTTACGCCTCAGTGTGTTAGAGGGAGTGTGGCACTGTTGGGAGATGCTGCCTTTCAGGTGTAATGTTAAGCCAAGCTTCTGTGCCTGTTCAGATGGATGCAAGTGATCCCATGACACAATTTGAAGAACAGAGATTTAAGCAACCACGCACCAAAGAGAAACTAACTGATCACTCATCTCATTTGCTGTTTGTGGGGCCTTGCCTTGCGCAATTAACACCTGCATCTGTCTATATCTGGTGACTATATATAGTGATTATATAGTGGGAAAGCAAGTTGTGGGAGGATACAAAGAATCTGCAACAGGATATAGATAGGTTAAGTGAGTGGACAAAAATTTGGCAGATGGGAAAATGTAAGGTTATGCACTCTGGTAGAGAGAATAAAAAAGCAAATTATTGAAATGGAGAGAGACTTCAAAATGCTGCGATACAGATGGATCTGGGGGTCCTTGTATATGGAACACAAAAAGTTAGCATGCAGGCACAGCAAGTAATTAGGAAGGCAAATGGAATGTTGGTCTTTATTGCAAGGGGGATGGAGTCTAAAAGTAGGGAAGTCCTGCTACAACTGTACAGAGTGTGGGTGAGACCACACCTGGAGTACTGCGTACAGTTCTGGTCTCCTTATTTAAGAAGGGATATACTTGCATTGGAGGCAGTTCAGAGAAGGTTCACTAGGTTGATTCCTGAGATGAAGGGGTTGCCATGAGGAAAGGTTGAGCAGGTTGGGCCTATACTCATTAAAGTTTAGAAGAATGAGAGGTGATCTTATTGACACCAGATTCTGAGGGGGCTTGACAAGGTAGATGCAGAGAGGATGTTTCCCCTCATGGGGGAATCTAGAACTAGGGGGCATAGTTTCAGAATAAGGGGTCTCCCAATTAAAATGGAAATGAGGAAGAATTTCTTCTAACAGAGGGTTTGAATCTAGGGAATTCGCCACCCAAGAGAGCTGTGGAGGCTGGGCCCTTGAATATATTTAAGGTGGCGAGAGACAGATTTTTGAACTATACGTGAGTCAAGGGTTATGGGGAGTGGGCAGGAAAGTGGAGTTGAGGCCAAGATCAGATCAGCCATGATCTTATTGAATGGCGGAGCAGGCTCGACGGGCCGAATGGCCTACTCCTGCTCCTATTTTTCATGTTATGACTACATTTCAAAAGTAATTGGCTGTGAAGCACCTTAAGACATCCTGTGACCATGTTAAAGCACGATCTACATAAAGGAGAAAGGAATAGAAGGATATGCTGATAGGGTGAGATGAAGTAGGGTGGGAGGAGGCTCGTGTGGAGCATAAACACCGTCATAGATCAGTTGGCCTCAATGACCCATTTCTGTGCTGTAAATTCTACATAATATGCAGATTCTTCATTTCTAAGGGAGTGACCGAAATGGTCAGGTTAATGGGTTCAGTCTAATTGCACAGTCATGATCAGCTGTAGCATGCCAGGAAGATCAACAGCTGGAGCTTGGCGGCACAGCCATGCTGAAGATACAACTAATTCTGTTGTACAGGTTGAGAATAGGAGCGCTTCCGACTGAGTTTCAAATGGAAATGCTACAAACCATTCCAATTTATTTTTGCTTGCAAGAGGATCAAATGTAGTAACACGGGGTTCTGGTTCAAAAATCAGTGAAAAACGCAGATTAAGTTATTAAAAAATACCTTTCAAATTTAAATGTCAATGCTATAGTACTTACAACAGAAATCAGTTTAAACTGGCTGTCAACAGGTTGTCTGCAGAACAATGAGAGGCCGAGTTTAAGGTGGCAGTTCAAATATAAATTATTTGTGTACATGCAAGTTCTGCGTTACCAGGCAACTTGCAAATATACAGGATCGCATGAGAGGACGTAATTAAGTTAGTGGCTGCATGTTAAATAGCATATATAAATTACCTGGATTTCCAGAAGTGACAAGTTAATGCTCAGTTAATGGTAAATTAACCAGCTGGGTTGAAACCTGGCATGCCAATAGGAAAAGAGGAAAAATGAAAAAACATTTTGCAAGTTTTTTATTTTATTTATTAATTCAAGGGATGTGGGTGTCGCTGGCGAGGCCAGCATTTATTGCCCATCCCTAATTGCCCTTGAGAAGATGCTGGTGAGCTGCCTCCTTGAACCGCTGCAGTCCGTGTGGTGAAGGTGCTCCCACAGTGCTGTTAGGGAGAGAGTTCCAGGATTTTGACCCAGCGACGATGAAGGAACAGCCGATATATTTCCAAGTCATGTGATGTGGAGGGGAACGTGGAGATAGTGGTGTTCCCATGCGCCTGCTGCCCTTGTCCTTCTAGGTGGCAGAGGTCGCAGGTTTGGGAAGTGCTGCCGAAGAAGCCTTGGCAAGTTGCTGCAGTGCATCTTGTAGATGGTACATACTGCAACCACGGTGTGCCGGTGGTGGAGGGAGTGAATATTTAATGTGATGGATGAGACACAGTTCAAGCAAACTACTTTGTCCTGGATGATGTTGAGCTTCTTGAGTGTTGTTGGAGCTGCACTCATCCAGGCAAGTGGAGAGTATTCTATCACACTCCTGACTTGTGCCTTGTAGATGGTGGAAAGGCTTTGGGGAGGCCGGGGCAAGTCACTCGCTGCAGAATACCCAGCCTCTGACCTGCTCTTGTAGCCACAGTATTTATGTGGCTGGTCCAGTTAGAAATCTGGTCAATAAGGTGGGGGATTTGACGATGGTAATGCCACTGAATGACAAAGGGAGGTGGTTAGATTGTAACTTGTTGGAGATGGTCAATATCAGGCACTTAAGTGGCACGAATGTTACAGGCCACTCCTCAGCCTGTTGTTCAGTTATAAAATGGAACGAGTGACTAGTAGAGTTCCACAGACATGTGATTGAGACCTTGTGTTCAAGATATTCATAAACATGAGGAAATTATTTCTCGTATTATAAAATTTGCTGATGCGTATAAGGGAGATTCATAACATTTCAATAAATCTCGAACCATTAAGCAGCTGCTGCAAGGGTGGGTTTTAATACGGATAAATATATTTAAGCAGGGAGAGAAGAGGGGTGGAACAATTGTTTGTAGGAATAAATTAAGCAAGCCAAATCCCACTTTGGTAATGTATATTGTAAAAGGAGATGTAAAGTACCTGTACACATTAAGGGGATAGTCATTAGTAAAATGAAATAAGATTTGGGTGATTATTGAATGTTTATTCAAAATTTTCAATCGATGGGAAGCTGGCAACAAAAGCTAGGATGAAGAGGATGACTAGAAGCATAAACTTAGTACATATGCTGCCCTAATGTTCCCCCACCCACCTCCCAAATCAGTGTAACCTGCGACTCCCACCCCATAAGCCTTTAGTACTGTCAACTCACGCCAGCATATTTTCAATACATTTCCAAAAGAGAAAATTTGTTCAGTAAACTTCATTACTGGTCAGGATTTTTTGATCAAGACAGAGCCTCATCTGAAACAAATTTCCACAGTACGAGTACAGAAACAAGGTGAACAAACTCATTGCAGAAAACATTCATGTACAACTAAATGTTTAAATAAAAGTTTAAGTCTGAATTGCAATTATTTCTTTGGTGACTCAACAATAATTTTCTCTCTCAACTTGCTCTCTTCCATTTGACTCTCCTCGTGTTTGTCATGATACTGCCCGTTAAAATAATTTATTAGGATAATTCAGAGAAGTGTGAGACAATGCACTTTAGAGGGCTAATAAGGAAAGGGTATACACATTAAGCGGTAGGCCACTTAATAGATGAACAAAGAGACCTTGAAGTGCTTGTCCACAGATCCCTGAAAGTTGCAGGCCAGGTGGATAAGGTGGTTAAGAAGGCATACAGAATGCTTGCCTTTATTGGTTGAGGCATAGAATACAAGAGCAGGGAGGTTATGCTTAAATTGTATAATACTTTGGTTAGGCCACAGCTGGAGTACTGCATGCAGTTCTGGCTGCCATATTATAGGAAGGACATGATTACACTAGAGAGGGTACAGAGGAGATTTACTAGGATGCTGCCTGGAATGGAGAATCTTAGTTATGAGGACAGATTGGATAGGCTGGGTTTGATCTCATTGGAACAGAGGTGGTTGAGACCTCTGAGCTGTACAAAATATTGAGGGGCATAGTGGATAGTAAGGGCCTAAGTCCATTGGTGGAGGGGTCTATTATGAGGGGGTATAATTTTAAGATGGTTGGTGGAAGGTTTAGAGGGGATTTGGGGGCTTCTTTACTTAGAAGGTTGTGGGGATCTGGAACTCTCTGCCTGGAGGAGTGGTGGATGCAGAAACCTTCATCATTTTTAAGAGATGGCTGGATGGGCACTTAAAGTGCCGTAACCTGCAGGGACCTAGAGCTGGTAATTGGGATTAGACTGGATAACCTCTTGTTGGCCGGCGCAGATATAATGGTAAGTACTGCAGGGAATCGAATACAGCCAGGGTGATTTCCTGGACTAGTTTCAATCGCCTGGATGGGTTGGAGAGGAATTTTCCCAGATTTTCTCTCTCCCTAAATTGGCCTGGGTTTTTAATCTGGTTTTTGCCACTCCCAGGAGATCACATGGCTCCAGTTGGGGTGGAGTGTAGAATGTTTCAGTGTAAGAGGTGTCGCAGTTGTGTGAGGCAGATTGGTTGGGCTGGGTGCTCTGTGCCTTTCCGGCATTGTTCATAGGTTTATATCCAACCTTTAGGGCTGCTGACCGAGGGCCGTGCGGCTCTATTGGCCGGCGCGGACACGATGGGCCGAAATGGCCTCCTTCTGCGCTGTAAATTTCTATGTTTCAAAATCAGCGGTGCAACATCAGACCCTGGGCAAAGGAGAGCAGCATAATATTGGAGTCAGAGGTGGACACTGCCTCGTGGAATAGACTGTACGTACACCATTTATCGCTACCAACGCTAAGATGCATCAACGGCACTGGATTACAAGTCAGTGAGACACTGAGTGCACTTTTGGACATCCAAAAGGATACTGAAAGCATTGGAGGCAGCTCATCAAAAGACAACAATGGTAATTGTGGGAACTTGGGCTCGAACTCTAAAAGACTCAAGTGATTTTCATCAGAGAACGGCTGGGTGAAAGGCAGTGGGAAGAGAAACTCGACCCTGCTGCTCTTTAAAATGATGAAAGCATCAATCTAATAGAAACAAGCAAGTTATTGAATTTGAACTGGGAGCACAGGATACAAGGATGAAATTAAACAGCCTCAAGCGAGACCAGAGCAGGACATGTGGAACAGATGCCAAGCAAAAGCACTGTTAACTCTTTCAACAACAAAATAAACTGCACGTTGTACTTACTTTGATCTTTTTGCACTGGTTGCTTGGATTTCTCTTGTAGAGACACTGCATTGGTGTACAAAGCAGCTCCAGGCATCGGTCCTAAGATTTTGTTCTTCGGTACCTCTGTAATAGGAGATGTCGTACCCCAACTTGCTGTCCCTGACTCCATGTTCTTCTCTTTGACAATTCCAGAGAAAGGTGCCACGGAGCTGCAGGTCTGGTTCTTGCAAGCTGCAGTGTTCGAGGCCTCTGTCACTTTGTCAACTATGGTCATCATTCATTTCTGCAAAAATATGGTTAAAACAAAAGATAGTTATATACAGGAAAGCCATTAACTACTAAAACTTAACTGGTTCTCTATAAATATCCCAAATCCTATAATGGATTTGGCATTCACTTATTCTTCGAAATAAGTTCTCAACGCCATACTATAAACATTCCCATAAACTATCAAATCCTAAGGGGGAAATTTGACTCTCTGCCATGAGAGCACTGCATCATCTCACACGACTTTCTTACCATGCAACTTGCTGCAGAGGTACAAATAATTAGTTCATACCCAAGTTCAGATTTTAACTCATTTTTACTGGCTTCCAAAAATTTTTAATGGTCTGAACACAAAAATGTCTCATTTTATGTTCATTCTTTAGACTTTCTCACACATTTTGATGCCTCAAGCATGAGGAAAAGTCATGAATTGCTCAAAATATATTTTCACAGCTGCCTTTTAAGGTACTTATTGAACACAACACTGTTGCAATACTGAATGCCTTTATACTTCTAATATTGTCAATACTACATTTTGCACCGCACCTGCAACGCATTGACTTCTTGCTTGGTGTACAGTTCCACCAGCGCCAGTTACCCTCCAGTACTTTGCCTAAGTGATCATTATTCATGAGGGTTACTAATGCCAATATGGCATTCAACCATTTTTTGGGGGGTGGGGGCAACGTCACAGCTGAGTTCAATCCTGTTCTGATCCAATGTCTGCACGTGTACATTTCTGAGCAGGGGGTGCTATATGGCAATTAGGAGTGCGAATTCTGAAGTTTGCTTTCCTAGCCAAAAGGTTCTGAAGCCAATTAGAGTGTCCTTATTGCTGCCCTAGCTGAGAACACCTGGAACAAACAGATTTGACTCTGGGATCTACCTAGTTGGTATGGGGAGAGGGGAAGAGATGCACTCTTTCTAAACCTAGCGTGTTTCATCAAAATTCACTCTACGCCACTGTCTTACAAATACTCGTTAGTTCTAAGCCAGAAAATGCAATACTTAAGGCAGCCTATCCCCTATGGTGAGAAAAAAACACAAGGGAAAACTTTGAAAAGAGGACAAGAATGCGAGAAACCTCTCACTTTTCCCATGAAACACCTTACTGCGATGAACAAGTTGTGCCTCTTGGTGAATGTTGGGTTGTAGGTGGGAACCATTCACAGGAAGATATAAACCTTTTTTTAAAGGTTTAACTATTTAACTATTAGTATTTTGTATCTGCAACGCCCTGTTGTGGTCAAGTACAGACACTATTTTTGTGTGAAGAATATTGTAGGGTAGGCAAAAGGAGATTCCAAATAATTTTCTGGCCAATGCTGTGGGACCAGAGATGCCTTTCTCCATTTCTGGCCACTGCTTATTATACACACAATCAATTTGGGGAAAAAAAGAGACACGGACTGAAACTGAAATATGCCAAATAGTTTGATGAACATCATGAGCTGATTTTCTATCTACCAATTGAGTTAATGATAAGAGTCAAAACCTAGAGAGAACCTCCGTCCCAGCACAAAGTGCATCCGAAGTACATACGCAGTAATCTATATACCTTATTGGACTCCTGATGAGGCATTGGATGAAAGCTTGTCTTGAGAGTGGGAGGGCTATGAAGCTTCAGGAACATCCACAGGGAATCACTTGGCTGATGACGCAGGTCTCTCCAACAGGGAGGTTCTTAATGTCCATGGTCTTACTCCTGTGGTGACCCTGTTCACGTATGGGAAAGGACTGAGGTATCAATTCAGGGCAGCTAGGCTCCCTACACGTGAAACTTGTCAAAAAAACACGACTGGAACAAGGGAGAGATAATTGGGCTCGTTTGATGGTGCTTGTGGAAACTGCCATTTCTTATCCCTGTGCTATTTATGTTTGATGATAGTCTCCGGTTTTCAGATTCGGTTCACTTTGGACCTGCCCTGGAAGTTAGCATAGAACTTGAGGCCACTGCAAGTGACTTTAGCTAGTATGCATCGGAATTGCTAGGAGAATCTTCCTAAAGCTAATACAGATCTTTAAAAAAACTGAACTGAAAATCTCTAAGTAAAAGTCAATGTGCACTCAGAAATTTTTTTTTTTTTTAAATCAAAATTCAATCAAGTTAATGCAAAAATAGATATGGCTAGAAAATTTCACAATAGCACATATTTGCAGCTGTGATGGGAATAAGCCTTGGTATAGAATATTCAACATTAGCTTTCGAAAGCTATAGCACGCTGATGTATTTTCATGTAACATCATGGTTGAAGGACACCGGTTTACAGTGGCAATCTTCCATTAATCATAGAAACATACAGCACAGGAGGCCATTCGGCCCATCGTGCCTGTAGAGCTGTCCAATCAGTCCCACTCCCCTACCCTTTCCTTATAGCCCTGCAAGTTTCCCCGTCATTTTCATCTGAACCATCAGCTAACAGGGAACTGTAGCATAGTGGTTATGTTACTGGATTAGTAATCTAATGATCCAGAGACGTGACTTCAAATCCCACCGTAGCAGCAGGGGAATTTAAATTCAGTTAATTAAATAAATCTGGAATAAAAATCTAGTATCAGTAACGGTGACCAAGAAACTAACGGATTGTTGTAAAAACCCATCTGGTTCACTAATGTCCTTTTGGGAAGGAAACTTGCCCTCCTTATATGTGACTCCAGACCCACAGCAATATGGTTGACTCTTAACTGCCCCTCTGAAGCGGCTCGGCTGTCAAGGCAGCGGCTCCTTTTCAAGGGCAATCAGGGATGGGCAATAAATGCTGGCTTTGCTAGCGACGCCCACATTAATATAAAAAAATAAGCCCAGTGCATCCCACTGCAGTGAACAGAGGAAAAGAACACAAAGGCCTGCCACACTCACCAAAGACCACATGGAAACCAATGCCTTTATGTTGAGAAGAATGGGCAGAACACTGTCTGGAGAAAGTGTTGATTTAAGTGAAGAACAAAGGGGCGAAAGATTAATGTCTATTTAAGGACAGTTGGAGGCTAGTTATTTTTCCTGTTCAAAAAGCGTGCAGCAATTCTGTGCTGTACGCTTTTTTGTTGCGTATATTCAAGGTTGAGATAGATTGATTTTTGGACTCTAGGGGAATCAAGGGATATGGGGATCGGGCAAGAAAGTGGAGTTGAGGTCGAAGATCAGCCATGACCTTATTGAATGGCGGAGCAGGTTCGAAGGGCTGTATGGCCTACTCCTGTTCCTAATTCTCATGTTATGTCCACTGATGCACAGGTTTTACTTCAGGGTTAAATGGTCTTTTAATTTACAGATTTCCAGCATAGGAAACCTGGAGATAACTGAATATTTATTAAGCGTTAAAGACACAGAAGTTATTTTAAAAAGTTGGAAAGGTGAGACTTTTTGTAACAGTCAAGCAGCTCCAGGCCAGGTCTGCCACGTAATAGCTCAATCAGCAACTCAACAAGAATTAAGCCATCCAATTTTATTCCTTCAGATTTTTGTAATGTATCAGTATAATACAAAAAATATATAATCATCAAAATAAGAATTAGGAACAGGAGTAGGCCATCTAGTCCCTCGAGCCTGCTCCGCCATTCAATAAGATCATGGCTGATCTGGCCGTGGACTCAGCTCCACTTACCCGCCCGCTCCCCATAACCCTTAATTCCCTTATTGGTTAAAAATCTATCAGTGACTTGAATACATTCAATGAGCTAGCCTCAACTGCTTCCTTGGGCAGAGAATTCCATAGATTCACAACCCTCTGGGAGAAGAAATTCCTTCTCAACTCGGTTTTAAATTGGCTCCCCCGTATTTTGAGGCTGCGTCCCCTAGTTCTAGTCTCCCCGACCAGTGGAAACAACCTCGCCGCCTCTATCTTGTCTATCCCTTTCATTATTTTAAATATTTCTATAAGATCACCCCTCATCCTTCTGAACTCCAACGAGTATTGTTAAACCTTTTATACCAATTTTTAAAAAGTTATCATTTTCTATAATCAAGACATGTTCTCATGAAAAGTGCACTGTAAACTGAAGTCAACTCTGTTCCAATGTTATCAGAAAATTGCCTACAATTTCTTCAACTCATCGCTGAAAAATGATATAGCCACTATATTCCTGTTTTACGCAAGTCACACTGTATCTCAATTTGTCTGTTAAGGAAGACACTGCATATAACTCTGAATTCCAATAATCTTGTAGGTATAACCTATAGGAGACTGGATGGCACAATACCCATAGGATCTAGTTTTAAATCCAGCCCAGACGACCGGAAAGAAAGTTTTCTCAGACGGCGATAGATAACATGTTCGAATAATCTCATTCCAACTAATGGGAAGGAGCCTGTACTTCAAAGCTCCCTGTAATCTGAAACTGGCTGTCAGGAATTTAACAATCTAAAAGGCCAACAGTTGCACACAACAGTGCAATTGAAGTGCTCCTCTGATGTGGCCAATTCAGGCTCATTGTTGGGGTACATCAGAGGAAGCATTACTCTGCAACGGGCTAGGATATAGCCGACCTGGAAGGGCTTGATGCCGACACTGGCTGCTTAAAATAGAAATGAGTTACCTTTCTTAGCACTGATAACGCCTCACCTTGCTACAGTAAAATAGTCACAGCACATTTAGAATACAGGGCAAATAAAACTGGGATCAGTGGTTTCAAAAAAAGTAAATTATAATTAACTTTGACATTCGGTGGTTACTTCCTTGAATTCTTAAGCAAGAAATGCTGAGTAAAGTGGGTGAACTGAGCAATTACTGTAACCAACGGTGCACACTAATTATCACACAGTGGAAATATGTCAGCACCTCTCCAACATCAGGAACTCGCGCTGCATGGGGAAATCACAAATGCAGACACATGCCACAATTCCACTACACAGTGCCTTGCAGCACCAAGCTGCCAAAGCCAGTCACAACAGAAGAGAATGCCAATCGCAATTAAGACTATCGGACGCTTGTTCCACTCACGCGGCAGTTGTGGCCAAAATTGGGAAAATCATTGTGAAGTCAACATCATACAAGGCGGTAAGAAATAAAATCCAAATAACTTTTATTGACAGGTCAAGGAGACGTTGCTAAATGTATGATTCGATGATTAACAGTTAATGCATAGAGCATGCCCCATTCGAGATGTATAGTGTGCTCTACTGTTTGACTCTTTGCTAAGATAACTACATAGGATTACATAGGATGTGTGCCCAACCAGCCCATGTTCAATCCGTTTATGATCCACCCGAGCCTCCACCCATCTTTCCTGATCTAAATCTATCAACACAACCCTCTATTCCCTTCTCCCTCATACGCCTTCCCTTAAATGCATCGATACTATTCGCTTCAACCACTCCCTGTAGCAGCAAGTTCCAAATTCTCAACATGCTTTGGGTAAATAAGTTTCTTCTGAATTCCCTGTTGGGTGTCTTGGTGACTATCTTATATTGATGGCCTCTAGTTATGCTCTTCCCCACAAGTGGAAACATTCTCCCTGTATCCGCTGTATCAAAACCTTTCATAATTTTAAAGACTTTTATTGGGTCACCCCTCAGCCTTTTTTTTTCCAAGAGAATAGAGACCCAGCCTGTTCATCCTTTCCTTATATACCATCACATTTCTGGTGGTATCCTTGTAAAATCTTCTCTGCACCATCTCCAGTGCCTCTACATCCTTTTTATAATATGGCAACTAGAACTGTATGCAGTACTTGAAGTGTGATCTAATCAAAGTTCGAAACAGGTTTAGAATAACTTCCCTACTTTTCAATTCTATGGGCCCAAGTTTCCACACGCGCCTAAAACGGCACAGTCCCGACCTGGACGCACGTTTTTCGCGCCACAAAGTGCGCCTAAAAAAATCCTCGGTATTCTCCACCTACCTGCAGGTCCTCTGGCCCTCGGCGCAGCCAGCACGAGCTGTGGGGGGGGGGGGGGGGCGGAGCCAGGTCCCGGCGCTGAAAACAGTGCCGGGACCTTTGCACATGCGCGCTACAGTGGGCACGCAAGTGCAGTAGCTCCAGGCGCTGAACTGTGTGGGAAGGGCCCGAAGCACGCAGCCCCTAGCCCTGGCTGAATGGCCTCACTGGGGCTTCGTGAATAAGGCTCCTCCCACGGCCAGCTCCTGCTTCCCCCCCCCCGACTCCCACTCCCCCCCCCACCTGCCTCCGGACGAGACCCGACACCCGCTCCCCCCTTGCCTCCGGACCAGACCCGACACCCGCGCCCCCCCCCCCCCCCCGACTGACCCGACCCTACCCGCGCTCCTGTTCCTGCTCCCCACCTCCCCGACCCGCGCTCCTGTTCCTGCTCCGACCCGCGCTCCTGTTCCCGCTCCGCCCCCCCCCCCCGACTGGACCCGACCCGCCCCGCGCTCCTGTTCCCGCTCCCCGCCCCCCCGACTGGACCCGACCCGCGTTCCTGTTCCCGCTCCCCGCCTCCCCGACTGGACCCGACCCGGGCTCCTGTTCCCGCTCCCCGCCTCCCCGACCCGCGCTCCTGTTCCCGCTCCCCGCCTCCCCGACCCGCGCTCCTGTTCCCGCTCCCCGACTGGACCCGACCCGACCCGCGCTCCTGTTCCCGCTCCCCGCCTCCCCGACTGGACCCGACCCGCGCTCCTGTTCCTGCTCCCCGACTGGACCCGACCCAAACCGCACTCCTGTTCCTGCTCCCCGACTGGACCCGACCCGACCTCCTGTTCCCGCTCCCCCGACTGGACCCAACCCGACCCGCGCTCCCGCCCCCCCCGACCCGACCCCCCCCCCCCCCCACTGGACCCGGCTCGACCCGACCCGACTCCCGCTCCCAGACTGGATCCGACCTGACCCCCCCCCCTCTCTCTCTCTCTCCCCCGAACCGAACCTCCCCGAACCGACCCAACGCCACCTACCTGTAAATCTGGTGCTGGGGACGGGCCCTGCCCGAAGTCTCGGGCCGGCCCGTTCAGCCTTCGGTCCCGAAAGGCCTGCCTAAAGCACTTTCACACAGGTAGGAAGATGGTTTATTTAATCTTTTCTTTGCTTATAAATGTTTATTCAGGTTGGATTTATTTGTATAATATTTGTATAAGTATAAATAAGGATTTATTATAGAATTTAATGACTTCCCTTCCCCCCACCTCGTTCTGGACGCCTAATTTGTAACCTGCGCCTGATTTTTTAATGTGTAGAACAGGTTTTTTCAGTTCTACAAAAATCTTCACTTGCTCCATTCTACTTTAGTTTGGAGTACGTTTTCACTGTGGAAACTTTCAAATCAGGCGTCAGTGGCCGGACACGCCCCCTTTTGAAGAAAAAATTCTGTTCCAAAGTAGAACTGTTCTACCTGACTAGAACTGCAGAAAAAAAAAAATGGAGAATTGCGATTTCTAAGATAGCCCGTTCTCCACCAGTTGCTCCTAAAAATCAGGCGCAAATCATGTGGAAACTTGGGCCCATTATCTCGACAAGTAAACTCTACTGCTTCGTTTGCTTTTTTTAAAAAAAAATGGCCTTGCTAACCTGTGTCGCAACTTAGTGATTTGTGTATTTGTATTCAGAGATCCCTTGGTTCCTCTACCCCACCCAGACTCTCACCCTCCAAGTAATAAGTGATCTCCCTATTCTTCCTACCAAAATGTCATACCTCACATTTATCTGTGTTGAACTTCATTTGCCAATTATATGCCCATTCTGCAAGTTTATTAATGTGTTGCAGTCCTCCTCAGTATTGACTATCCCCTCCAATTTGGTGTCATCCACAAATTTAGAAATTGTGTTTTAGATTCCAAAGTTGAAATAATTAATATAAATTGTGAACAACAGTGGTCCCAGCACTGATCCTTGTGGAACATCCTACCCACCTTCTGCCACTGTGAATAGCTACCCTTTACCCCTACTCTCTGCTTTCTGTCTTGAAGCCAGCTAGCTATCCATTCTTCTACAAAAAGGAAAATAATGCAGAAAACTAATACAAAAGCAAAATACTGCGGACGAGTTCTGATGAAGTGTCATCGACCCAAAACATTAAGTCTGCTTCCTCTTCACAGATGCTGCCTGACCTGCTGAGATTTCCAGCATTTTCGGTTTTTATCCATTCTGCCACTTGTCCCCGGACTCCACATTCTCTGAGCTTGTTCAACAGTCTATTATGGGGCACCTTATCGAAGGCCTTTTGAAAATCTAGTTAAATTACATCTACTACATTACCATTGTCTACTCTCTCTCTTGCCTCCAAGAAATTCAATGAGGTTGGTCAAGCAAGACTTTCCCTTTTG
Organism: Pristiophorus japonicus; assembly: GCF_044704955.1. NCBI lineage: Eukaryota > Metazoa > Chordata > Chondrichthyes > Pristiophoridae > Pristiophorus > Pristiophorus japonicus. Next base: position 110,991,548 of record NC_091991.1, on the reverse strand, counting down.
AATTCCTTACTGACTATTCATGATTATATTTTTGGTTTCTAGATGTTCTTCTATTTTCTCCTTTAGTGGGGATTCCATTATTTTTCCTTCCACCGATATTAAGCTGACTGGTATATAATTCCCTGGACATGTTCTATTCCCCTTCTTAAATATAGGTATTATGCTAGCTATCAGCCAGTCCTCTGGTACAGCATCTAATGAATGATTAAATATGTGTAGTAATGCCTCTGCTATCTCTTCCCTAGATTTTTTTAAAAATATCCAGATGCAATCCATCCGGACCAGGGGTTTTATCCTCTTTTGAGTTTGATTAGTTTATTTAATATATCCCCTCTTTTTAATTTTAAATGTACTTATCTCATTACTAATCTCATCATCCAATGTCATGTCCACTTTTCTGGTAAATACTGAAGCAAAATAATTATTTAATATTTCTGCTATCTCTCTATCGTTACCTGTGGTATTATCTTGTCTATCCCCTAATGACCCTATTCCCACCCGAACCTTCCTTTTTTAAATTGATGTGCCTGGAAAATATTTTACTATTTTGTTTTATGTTCCTTGATAATTAAATTCGCTCCTAATCTTTTCGTATCCTCCCTCAGCATGAACTTCCCTGCTGTCTATGTACTTAACGTATGCCTCTTTCCTTACCCTCAATTGTTCCCTTATGTCTTTTATTCATATTCATTCTCATTAGTGTTGTTTGTTCTTTCCTATTTGCAAAATATATTGTTTCTGCATTCTGCTGAACACTGTTTTAAATATTTCCCATAGTTTTTTGTCAATATTGTTGCCCATTTTATTTTCCCAAGTTCTATTCTCAGCCTCTCAAAATCAGCTTTTCTCCAATCTATTACCCCGGGTTTCATCATACTTATGTCTTTTACAATTAGCATCTTAAATTGTATTATATTATGGTCACTACTGCCCAGATATTCCCCTACTTTTACTTCTCTTATCTGCTCTGGTTCATTCCCCATTACTGGATCCAATAGCTAATTCTCACTTGTTGGGCTTTTTGCATATTGGGTTAGAAAGGAGTCTTGTACACACTGTAGGAACTCCATTCCAATATCCCCTTTTCCTGCCTCTTGCATCCAATTAATACCACGGTAGTTGAAATCCCCCATGATTATTATTCTGTTTTTTTCTCATGTCCCTAATTTATCTGTATATTTCTTCCTCCACCTCCCTTATGCTATTAGGTGCTCTGTGGACTACATCATCATCATAGTCAGTCCCTCGGAATCGAGGAAGACTTGCTTCCGCTCTTGGAATGAGTCCATAGGTGGCTGAACAGTCCAATTTGAGAGCCACAGTTGGGGGGGGGGGGGGGGGGGGAAACCAGGTTTGCCGCACATTCTTTCCGCTGCCTACGCTTGTTTTCTGCATGCAGTCGGCGATGAGACTTGAGGCACTCAGCGCCCGCCCGGATGCACTTCCTCCACTTAGGGCGGTCCTTGGCCAGGGACTCCCAGGTGTCGGTGGGCATGTTGCACTTTATCGGGGAAGCTTTGAGGGTGTCCTTGTAATGTTTCCTCTGCCCACCTTTGGCTCGTTTGCCATGAAGGAGTTCAGAGTAGAGCGCTTGGTTTGGGAGTCTCGTGTCTGGCATGCGGACAATGTGGCCTGCCCAGTGGAGCTGATCAAGTGTGGTCAGTGCTTCAATGCTGGAGATGTTGGCCTGGACGAGGACACTGATGTTGGTGCGTCTGTCCCCCCAGGGGATTTGTAGGATTTTGCGGAAGCATCGTTGTGGTATTTCTCCAGCGACTTGATGTCTACTGTACCCGGTCCACGTCTCGGGGGGTGGGTATTACTACAGCCCTGTAGACCATGAGCTTGGTGGTAGATTTGAGGGCCTGGTCTTCAAACACTTTTCCTCAGGCGACCGAAGGCTGCGCTGGCGCACTGGAGGCGGTATTGAATCTCATCAATGTCTGCTTTTGTTGATCCTTTATTATCTTTTATCTCTATCAATATGGATTCTATTTTCGTCTTGCTGATAGCTGCGTCACTTTTTTCTATTGCCATTGTTATCCCCAATAAGTACAGCTACTCCAACTCCCTTTTTTCCCCTCTCTATCTTTTCTAAATATGTTATACCCTGCAATGTTTATTAATTCCCAGTCCAGATTTTTCTGTAGCCATGTCTCAGTAATCCCTATTATGTCTGGTTCCTCACAACGCACGATTGCCTCCAGCTCCAGTTTTATTACGGACACTGTGCATTGCTGTACAGATAGTTTTACTCAGTTTTAATAGGATTTCCTCTCACTTTACATTGAACCATCTTTTTAGACTCCTGTTCTATAATTCTATTTATTCCCTTGCCGTCAATGTTCTCCCTTATTTTATTCTTTCCTGTGCTCTCTTTTCCTGTTTTGTTTATATTTCTACTGGTTACATTTCTTGTAGATCCCTCTCCCTATTGAAGTGCGAAGACAACAAACACTGATGTTGACTGGGAATATTCTTAAATCGGATGCACCCTATTGCCCAATTTATTGGATAGACTGAGTATCTCAGACAATTACACAGCTTGATAAAATGTTTACATCCTAAGATGATCACATCACTATTTGACTTGCGAAATGTTAAATAAAACTTCATATTTTGTCAAATTATGTAAATATTGAAATTTGTTTAAAAACCACAGTAATTACGGGGATAATCATACTTAACAAGACATACATGACATGTCAACGGATATAATTAGCCTAAATTATAAATCAATACTCCCCACCCCACAATCTAGATCCTTTCTGAAGTCTTCTGACATTATATTCCATGGCCATTGCAAGGGATGGGTAAATTAAATGGCAGTGTGGCTCCAAATGTGTGTGCAATAGTAACAGCCGTGCATTCCAAAAGTGGACATGGATACAAGTGCTATATAAACGCAATATTTAATTAAAAAGTTCAAATCTTCATTATGCTTGCAAAATTTCCCTAGCAGATCAACACCAATGGTATTCTGCAGAACTTTCACACTGCACAAAAACTGCTCTTACAATCGAATACAGATGCCGCTGCTATCTAAGCAACTTAGACTTGGTAGCAATTTAAAATATTTCATCTCATGGCGATGCTATGTTTGTTCAGACTCAAAACCTAAAGTTCTAACAGGACAAGATGAAACTGATTGGTGATGTCATTAAAATGTGTCCTCTAATGTTGTCCAATAGAAAACCGCTGACTAGCTACAGTTGCGGCTACCGTGACGTCATTTTAGCCAAACACACCCTCACAATACAGGTAAACTTACTACGTGTATATTTATTGGACACCCAATCACTCAGTAAACAAGGAAGTAAAGCGCACAATGATCAAAAAACACTTGCACGCTCTGCTTTTTGTTTTACCATTTTACCAAACACACAAAGGTTAAAATTCACATGCACATTCCATGTGAGCGAGTATTGAGATCACATGCCCAACGGTATCTATTTCTCATTTTTTATTTACTCATCAGAAATGCAATTACTCACATCAGGATTCCCAATTAGTCACATGTGGCTTGTAGCCAACGTATTGGACAACACTGCTCTAAACCTCAATAGCCATGTAAAAGCCATGATACATTCTGCATAGTTCTCACTAAACAATTACATTTGAAATAGTTTTGTTAAATGCAACAGCTCATCCAGAGCAAACTTGGTCGCTTATTTACTTTTTTGATATCTTAGAGCACGAAAATTAAAATCGTTCACCTCAATAGATCAAAAGAAGTTGAACGGCAAGAACAAAAGTATAAAATTGGGATAGCTTCCAATCTGCAGCAGTTGCACACGTGAGGAACTACCATACATACTTGATATTCACAAGTAATTTTATATTACTGACTTCAAAATGATTGGGTTGGATTAAAGCATATCATTCTAATGTTTGCCTTATTCTTGTACATGCTTTCAAAACTAAAATGACCGCTGAGCAGAAAAATTCCACGCATTAAAACGACGACAATTACTTTCCATCTTTTGCAAGTGGAGAAACTAATTGACCAGCCCATCAGGCACCAATGCAGGAACCAGTTTACATTACACTGTTTCCTACTCTGGTTCCAGTAGAGGGGTACTACAAAAATCTTAAAAGCTTCATGCTGCTTGATGGACAAGTTTCCTTTTCAACCATGGAAAGCAAACTTTACCTGAACTGTAACCAGAGGAAATCAAAGTTTAAAAATAAAGTCCTTTTGAAACAGACAGTGTGGCAGGAAAGAGATAACACAGAAACCAAGCAGAAATGAAAACAGAAACGCACAATAACATTACTACCAAATTGGTGAATTCCGTGTTTTTGCTAGGTAAAGTTGGGAGTTCATTGTCCTTGTTTTCTAGCCATGATTGAGTCATAAGTTAACAATACAAGGAAATATGCAAAACCAGCATAACTATGCCATTAAAAAAAAAATTCTCGGGTTGTGGGCATCGCTGACAAGGCCAGCATTTATTACCTATTCGATTTGTCCTAAATCTTTGTTTCGGTTTGATACGAATGCGTGGCTCGCTAGTCCACTTCAGAGGGCACTTAAGAATCAACCACATTGGTGTAAGACTGGAGTCACGTATAGGCCAGACTGAGTAAGGACGACAGGTTTCCTTCCCTAAAAGACATGAGTGAACCAGCTGGGGGTTTAAGACAATCTACCAGCTTCATGGTCACTTATTGATATAATTTATGAATTATTCTCTTTGGCAGCATTTTTATCATATTTCATCATTGTGAACAGGTAACGCAAATAAAATTTGTATTCAAATAATGGATGTATGGCACACAAGGTTCAAAACTGTAGTTTTGCTGATCCACCTAGAATCTGATCACAATGGTAAGTTTTTAGCGCCAAGAAATATCCAATTATTTAAAGTAAGTAATGTAAGTAACAGCAAAGTGGAAATGTAAAGACAAATTGTCTGATAATTTAAATTAAGCAATTTTGAATTCCCTTCCCATTTCTGATCAGCACCACTGTTAATGTGATAGAATCTTCTGATCTCTACTCCACTGCATTTCTAGATTTTAGTGTGAAAGACGCCCAAACAAAATGCAAGCACACTTTCTAGATAACATTTTGTAAACCCATGGGGTGAGAAGCCATTACACTCTGCGATATTTGTTACTAGAAAAGCTGTTGCAGTTTCAATTAAAATGTATTTGCAAAAAGAACCAAAGAAAATAATTGCTCAATTTATCTCGATGCATTTTTACAACTTCAGCTGCTTTCTTTAAAAAAAATGTTATGCTTGTATAGCAAACAAGAAATAGTTTGTGCATAAAAGGTGAAAACGAAAAACACTTTCGTTTTTCCCATGAAACGTCTGTCGGGGAAAAAAAATCCGCGTTTCTATTCAGATGCAAATCTCGATTTTGTGTGTGTATGTGGGTTACTACTGGCCAGTAAAACGTGCGGTTGGTTGTAAAGTGAACAATTCATTCAAAAAAAGAACCCAACCCAGCCCCTGGCAACAAACAAGAGAGTGAAAGGAGCTCCGCCTCACAACTTGTTCAATAACCCCCTCCCTGCCTCAGGGTGTTGCAGCCCTCACAAGCGAAAAGCCCTCCCCTCTCCCAATGAGGGGGGGGAACTCTTACCCCCAATCCTCCCCCATTTTACCCAGGTTCGGTGCAACAACATAAAACCTCACCGTCTCCTGCAAAAAGGGAAACAAAGCGGCGGCGGCTCCTGGGTTGGTGACACACACGCGCGCGCGCGCACACACACACACACACACACACACACACGTGCGCGCCTCCTCCCCTCAGTGAGGGGGCAGCCGGCTCGGGGCCTACACCCCACGGCTTGCACACAGCGCCTTCGCTCGCTTGTTACATTGTGTGTCTATTGTGTGAGCACAGGACGGAAAGTCAGGAGGGCCCGGGGAGGGCGCCATTATAAACCCAGCAACTGTGCGGGGGGAGGAGGAGGAGCAGGAGGAGGGAGTGAGGAGAGCGGTAACCATGGGAGGGAGAATGGGCGGCCAGGATGTGAGGGGAGAGGGGAGTGAGTGCAAGTGGGAGGTGGAGGCCCGAGCGGGAGCCGCGGCCTGGATTAGCCGATGAGGCGGCGGGGGGCGGTATATATATATATATGTATGTGTGTGGGGGGGGGGGCGCTGCCCCCCGGTACATACCCCGAGTGTTTCCATCACGACGGCGGCAGCGCGCGGCGATCAAGCGCCCCCAACGATTACGACACGGAGCGGGCGAGCTCACAATCAGCACATCCGGGCACCCGCCACCCGGCCCACAACGCACCGCGGGGAGCCGCTCGGCAGCGCCGCCAACTGCCGGGAGGACAATACTGCAAGTCTGAGAGGGAGTGGGGAGCCGCTCGGCAGCGCCGCCAATCGCCGGGAGGACAATACTGCAAGTCTGAGAGGGAGCGGGAGCCGCTCGGCAGCGCCGCCCGCCGCCGGGAGGACAATACTGCAAGCCAGAGAGTGAGCGGGGAGCCGCTCGGCAGCGCCGCCGGCCGTCGGGAGGACAATACTGCAACTATTTTGTTGCATCTGAATATCAAAACGTAAATCAAATGCTCCCTTATTAAAGGGGCACTAAAACCGACAATTTGAACAAATTAAACTTTAGACAGTCAACTTAAATCATATTAAAATTTGGTTGCCGGGGGTGATGATCCACTCCAGTCCCAGGAATGCAAGCCTGAGGGAGCGCTGCCGGAAAAAAAAGCTCTCAATGGGACCTCAGAGTTAGCGCTATGGTTGGGGGAAGATCAGTTTAGACCCATTTCTGTATTCTGCTTTCTAGGTGGTCAGTGGGTAGCACCCTCACTTCTGAGTCTAGCGTGACACTCCCAGTGCAGTGCTGAGGGAGTGCTGCACTGTCGGAGGTGTCGTCTTTCGGATGAGACGTTAAACCGAGGCCCCGTCTGCTCTCTCAGGTAAAGATCCCATGGTACTATTTCGAAGAAGAGCATGGGAGTTATCCCCGGTGTCCTGGGCCAATATTTATCCCTCAATCAACATAACAAAAAAAGATTATCGGGTCATTATCACATTGCTGTGTGAGGGAGCTTGCTATGCGCAAATTGGCTGCTGCGTTTCCCACATTACAACAGTGACTACACTCCAAAAGTACTTAATTGGCTGTAAAGCGCTTTGTGACATCCAGTGGTCGTGAAAGACGCTATATAAATCTATGTCTTCCTTTAGGTGTCAACCTGAGTGAGTTGGTAGCACTCTGAATCATAAGGTTGTGGGTTCACGCTCCACTCCAGAGATATTGGCAAATAATCATTGCTTTAGTAGCGGTGGTATAGTCTTCAGCTTTGGTAGAACTGGGGGCTACTGGAATTTGGTAGTGTAAGGTCTTTTGATTTGTGGAGGGGGAGCCTGGAGTTTTTGCAGAACTGTGAAATGCGAATCTGAAGTTTGACACAAGTGGGATTGAATGCAAGGCTTCACTCACTGGTGGATTCCTGGTGTCTGACAGACCTGAGGGGAGGGGCATGGCAAAGGCTGAACAACATTGGGCTGGGTACTCCCATGGTTTGTAGCATTGGCTTGTGGCTTTTAAGGAATCTCCATCAGCATTCAATCGGTCTGTTCTCTCGGATGGATGCAAAATATTTCTTGGATTACTATTCAAGTAAGAGCAGGCGATTTCTCTGTGGTGTCCTGACCAATATTTAGCTCTCAATCCACATCACTAACACAGATTATCTCATTGTGAGACGTATCTGTGCACAAATTAGCTGCTGCGCTTCCAACATTACAACAGTGACTGTATTTCAAAAAAAGTACTTAATCGACTGTAAAGTGTTTTGGGACATCCTGGGGTCATGAAAGGGGCTATAGAAATGCAATTTGTTGTCATGGCAGTAGCTTTCTCACTGAGTGCAATCATCATAGCCAGTCCCTCGAAATCGAGGAAGACTTGCTTCCCTCTAAAAGTGAGTTCTCAGGTGACTGTACAGTTCAATACGGGAATTACAGTCTCTGTCACAGGTGGGACGGACAGTCGTTGAAGGAAAGGGGGGGTGGGGAGTCTGGTTTGCCGCACGCTCCTTCCGCTGCCTGCGCTTGATTTCTGCATGCTCTCGGCGACGAGACTCGAGGTGCTCAGCGCACTCCCGGATGCTCTTCCCCCACTTAGGGTGGTCTTTGGCCAGGGACTCCCAGGTGTCGGTGGGAGTGTTGAACCTTATCAAGGAGGCTTTGAGGGTGTCCTTGAAACGTTTCCTCTGCCCATCTGGGGCTCACTTGCCACGCAGGAGTTCCGAATAGAGCGCTTGCTTTGGGAGTCTTGTGTCGGGCATGCGGACAATGTGGCCCGCCCAACGGAGCTGGTTGAGTGTGGTCAGTGCTTCAGTGATCGAGAACACTTAACGTTGGTGCGTCTGTCCTCCCAGGAGATTTGTAGGATCTTGCAGAGACATCGTTAGTGGTATTTCTCCAGCGATTTGAGCCATACAGGAGGGCGGGTATCACTACAGCCCTGTAGACCAAAAGTTTGGTGGCAGGTTTGAGGGCCTGATCTTCGAACACTCTCTTCCTCAGGTGGCCGAAGGCTGCGCTGGCGCACTGGAGATGGTGTTGAACCTCGTCATCGATGTCTGCCCTTGCTGATAATAGGCTCCCGAGGTATGGGAAATGGTCCACATTGTTCAGGGCCGCTCCATAGATCTTGATGACTGGGGGGGCAGTGCTGTATGGCGGGATCAGGTTAGTGGAGGACCTTTGTCTTATGGATGTGTACGGCCCATGCTTCCGTACGCCTTGGTGAAGATGTTGACTATGACTTGGAGTTCAGCCTCTGAATGTGCGCAGACGCAAGCATTGTCCGCGTACTGTAGTCAATGACAGAGGATGGGACAGTCTTGGATCTGGCCTGGAGGCGACGAAGGTTGAACACTGGTTCTATAGTCTAGTTCCACAAGCGGGGAGCTTGTTGAGTGTGAGGTGGAGCATGGCAGCGAGGAAGATAAAGAAGAGGATTGGTGCGGTGACGCAGCCCTGCTTAACCCCAGTCCAGACGTGGATTGGGTCTGTGGTGGATCCGTTGGTCAGGATCACGGCTTGCATGTCGTCGTGGAGCAGGCGGAGGATGGTGACAAACTTTTGGGGCAGCCAAAACGGAGGAGGACGCTCCATTGTCCCTTGTGGTTAACAGTGTCAAAGGCCATTGTGAGGTCAAAGAAGGCCATGTACAAGGCTTGGTGTTGTTCCCTGCATTTCTCTTGTAGTTGTCGCACCATAAAGATCATGCCCGTTGTACCCCGTAGTGGACGGAATCCGCACTGTGACTCCGGGAGGAGCTCCTGAGCCACAGGGAAAAGACGGTTGAGGAGGATTCTTGCGATGACTTTCCCAGTGCCTGATAACAGAGAGATTCCTCTGTAGTTGCCGCAGAGGGACTTGTCCCCTTTTTTAAAGATGGTCACGATCACTGTATCTCTGAGATCTCCCGGCATCCATTGAGTGCAATATGTCTCCTCTGAATGGCGGTAACTCTCTCTCTCTCTCTGAATGGCGGTAACTCTCTCTCTCGGAGGGCTTTAACACTCTCTCTCTCTCTCTCTCTCTCTCAGGGCTGTAACTCTCTCTCTCTCTCCGAGGGTTGTATCTCTCTCTCTGGGCTGTAACCCTCTCTTTCTCTCTCCTTCCCTCTCTCAGGACTATAACTCTCTCTCTCTCTCTGAGGGCTGTAACATACTTTCTCTCTCTCTCCCTCTCCCCAAGGACTGTGGCTGTATCTCTCTTTCTCTGGCTGTAACTCTCTCACTCTCTCTGGGCTGTAACTCTCTCAGGGCTTTAACACTCTCACTCTCTCTAGGGGCTGTAACACTCTCACTCTCTCTTTCTCTTTCTCAGGACTGTATCTGTCTCTCTCTCTCTCTTCCCCCCTCTCTCTCCGGGCTGTAATTCTCTCACTCTCTCTCTCTGGGGGCTGTAACACACACTCTCTCTCTCCCTCCCTCTCTGGGCTGTAACTCTCTCTCTCATTGTCTCTCTCTCTGGGGGCTGTAACCCGCTCTCTCTCTCTGGGGGCTGTAACCCCCTCTCTCGCTCTCTCTAGGGGCTGTAACCCCCTCTCTCTCTCTGGGGGCTGTAACCCTTTCTCTCTCTCTCTTTCTTTCTCTCAGGGCTGTAACCCCCCCCTCTCTCTCTCTCTCAGGGCTGTAACCCTCTCTCTCTCTCTCTGGGCGGTAGTTCCGGGTAGGCTCCACCGCTGAGTGACAGTGCTGCCTGTCCCAGTGTCAGTGGCCCCCGGGCGGTGTGCTGAGCTGGGGGAGCGCTGCGGACAGAGATCGCGGATCCCTCTCCCTGCCCCTGATGTTGGACGGAGCGATTGAGAGCGGGGGGCTCGGGGGCTCGAGCTGGTCCAGCGGCTCCCCCCCGCGGGATCCCGGCCCGAACACGGAGCGACCCCGGGCCAAGCTGGCGCTCAGCTTCCCGCAGGAAGGCCCGGCTGCTTTCGATGGTAAGTGGCTGCTGGCGGCAGGTCTGATGCAACCCGTGGTCCCGGGGCCCAGCCTGTGTCCCGGAGCTCAGACCCAATCCATTGTACCGGGGCTCAGACCCAACCCTTGATCCCAGGGCTCAGACTCGACCCCCGGGGTTCAGAGCCAACCCCTAGTCCCCGGAGCTCAGACCCAGCCTCAGCTCCCTCTATTACCTCTGTGAGGCGCCCTGGGGCCACCCTTCTATCTGCAAGCCCCAATACAATCATAGAATGACTGGCCTCCTTCTGTGCTCTTTCAGCCCGCTGTTCCTGTGCCGACTCTATTGGAAGAGCTGTCCAGTTATAGAATCATAGAATGTACAGCACAGGCCGGCGGACCATGAGCTATCCAGTCTAATCCCACTTTCCAGCTCTAGGTCCGTAGCCCTGTAGGTTACGGCACTTCAAATGCCCATCCAAGTACTTTTTAAATGTGGTGAGAGTTTCTGCCTCTACCACCCTTTCAGGCAGTGAGTTCCAGATCCCCACCACCCTCTGGGTGAAGAAATTTCCCCTCAAATCCCCTCTAAACCTCCTACCCATTACTTTAAATCTATGGCTCCTGGCTATTGACCCCTCTGCTAAGGAAAATAGATCCTTCCAATTCACTTTATCCAGGCCCCTCATCATTTTATACATCTCATTAAGGTCTCCCCTCAGCCTCCTCTGTTCCAAAGAAAACAACCCCAGTCTATCCAATCTTTCAGTATAGCTAAAATTCTCCAGTGCAGGCAACATCCTTGTAAATCTCCTCTGTACCCTCTCTAGTGCAATCACATCTTTCCTGTAATGTGGTGACCAGAACTGCACGCAGTACTCCAGCTGTGGGCTAACCAGTGTTTTATACTGTTAGTTCCCCTGCCCAACCCCGGTCTTTCCCAATAGCCCTGCTAGTTTTTCCTTATCAAATATATATCCAATCCCCTTTTGAAAGTTACTGTTGAATTTTTTTTTTATCCTCATTTCCCCTCTGATGTTTTTTCCCCCCATTACCTTAAATTTGAGTCCTCTGGTTACTGGAAACAGAAGGGGTATGTAGACAAATCATTGAAGATTGCAAGGCAAGTTCAGAAAGCTGTTAAAAATGCCTCTCTTCCTGCAGCCCCTTTAAAATCGTACCATTTACAAGTGCTACGATATAATTTGAATTTCCATCGCACCTTTCATGACCTCAGTGTAAATTCCTTACTGTACGGTATGAAACCACACAAGGCACATTCTGGGGACAAGGTCACTCTGTGAACGTAACTCTTTATTCACAGGACTCCGAAGACGATGACCCTGAGTGGGACCTCCCTTTTTATACCTGTGTGATCAGGTAAGGAGTGTCTCCCACAAGTTCACCCCTTGTGGTCAAGGTGTGCATCTAGGTTGAGTGTGTCATGTATGTAACTACAATGTAACACCACTGTATTACTGTATACGAGGATGTCCTGCAAGCCATGGGTTGCAAAGATCGCACGTAGGCTTTCCATGGTGGTGGATGACGTGCAAAAATTCAGAATGATGCACTCGATCCATTTCGAGTACGCATCTACCACAATAAGGAACATCTTTCCCATGAACGGGCCCGCGTAGTCAATGTGAATGCGTGACCATGGCCTGGTGGGCCAGGGCCACGGGCTGAACGGGGTCTCCCTGGGGGCATTACCCAGCTGGGCACACGTCGTGCACAATGTTCCAGGTCTGAATCAATTCCAGGCCACCAAACGTGTGACCGGGCAGTGGCCTTCATCAGCACAGTGCCTGGATGATCGCTGTGGAGTTCCCTGATGAATGCCTCCCTGCCCTTCTTGGGCATAACTACCCGGCTGCCCCATAGTAGGCAGTCGGCTTGGATGGAGAGCTCATCCATCTGTCTCTGGAATGGTCTGACCTCCTCAGGGCATGCTCCGTGTGCGGGCGCCCAATCCCCAGTCAGGACACATTTCTTAATCAGGGATAGGAGGGGATCTCTGTCCAGATTTTGATCTGGCGGGCTGTGATGGAGGAGCCTGCACTGTCAAAGGCATCAACAGCCATGACCATCTCAGCGCTTTGCTCCATTGCCCCCTCAGTGGTGGCCAGTGGAAGCCTGCTGAGCGCGTCAGCGCAATTTTCAGTGCCGGGCCGGTGCCGGATGGAATAGTCATAAGCAGCCAGCGTGAGAGCCCATCGCTGTATGCGAACTGATGCATTGGCATTGATAGCCATGCTGTCTGACAACAGGGACGTTAATGGCTTGTGGTCCGTTTCTAATTCAAACTTCCTGTCAAAGAGGTACTGATGCATTTTTTTTACACCATAGCCATATGCAAGCGCTTCCTTCCCGATAAATCCCATATCCCCGTTCTGCTTCAGAGAGCGACCTGGAGGCATAAGCCACAGGTTGTAGTTGACCCTCAGCATTGCCCTGCTGCAACACGCTCCCAACCCCATATGACGATGCATCACATGTCAGAACCAATTTTTTACAGGGGTCGTACAGGGTCAACAACTAGTTTGAACAAAGTAGGCTTCGCGCCCGATCAAAAGCCCGTTCCTGACAGTCCCCCCAAAACCAATCGCAACCCTTTCGCAAGAGCACGTGTGCACGTGTAGCGGCTCCAACAACGTGCTCAAGTTCGGCAGAAAGTTCCCGAAATAATTCAACAGTCCGATGTGTTGCAGGGCCTGGGTGCTCGTCGAATCGCCTCTGTTTTGGATTCGGTAGGCCAAATCCCATCTGCAGCAACCCAGCTGGCCAGAAACTCAACCTCAGGAGCTTAGAACACACATTTAGACTTTTTGAGTCGCAGGCCTACCCGGTCCAGTCGGCGTAGCACCTCCTCCAGGTTGTGGAGGTGTTCCTCGGTGTCTCGACCCGAGGATGATGAGGATGTCGTCCTGGAATACGATTGTTCCAGGAATGGATTTAAGCAGGCTTTCCATGTTTCATTGAAAAATCGTGGCCGCTGATCGAATGCCAAATGGGCACCGGTTATAAACGAACAGTCCCTCGTGCGTGGTGATGGTGGTCAGTAGTTTAGATTCGTCGGCCAGTTCCTGGGTCATATAGGCTGAAGTTGTTGATTTCTGGATTCTTTTCCCTCAATCTGTTTCAGCGAATACACTGAGGCGAACACCACAGATGCTTATAACAAAGCAGTCTTTATTATAAAGATTTACCTGCCGAGACTTATCAGACAGAAGGCATGCTCTCTCGATAGAGCGCACCCACTTCCTACGGACAAGGTGCCGTTACATTGTGAAGGCACACAGTTATACATTTTCGGTACAAGATAACAAGATACAATTAGAGTGACATCCTAGTTCAGCCTATCCCTTTTGATCCCTCCTTCCCTTTGTCCACTCATGAGCCGACATCTATATGAGCTGTTTTCACTAAAGAACTTTCTCACACTTTGCTCAAAGAACTTTCTCACACTTTGCTCAAAGAACTTTCTCAGGCATTGCTTCTAAATGTTACAATTTTACTGGCGTGACTAGTAACTTAGACCTTGCAAGTCTGTTAATTGTGCTGATGTTGTAATATTTGCAGTCTGACATTCTTTTAGTTATTTTCCATTGCTTATACATTTTCACATATCCACATTCCCCCCTTTTATCATTCCATGATAACACTTAGGATCATTCTAGGAGTATCGCATTCATCCGTTCACACTCTATTTACTGAATCATATTGTTGTTATTGTTGAGTAGTTCTTCAGTTCGTTGGATCATAACCCGGGACCCCTTGACCACAAGAGGGTTTGCTAACCTTGCCATCATGACTTTACAACAAAGGTTAAAGCAACCAATAATCAAGCAACAGGTAATTATTATTACGATGAAAATAATTGCTCCATGTATTAGATACGATCCCCAAGATCCACCTAACAGCCAATCAAACCAGCCTACTCCTCCTGCAGGGGTGGATAACTTCTTTACCTCCCTTCTTATGTGATCAACGAGATTGGTTATGTTTTCTGAATTATCGGGGATGTAAGTGCAACATTCAGATCCTATCAGGGTACACGTTCCCCCTTTCTCAGCTAACAGGTAATCAAGGGCCACTCGGTTTTGTAATGCTACGGTCCGCATTGCTACCATTTCAGCTGTGATGCCCTCCAGAGCTTCAGCAGTATTGTTAGCTATCTGTTTCAATATCGTCTCTAGGTTCTGTACTTCATCCATGAGACGTCTTATCCCGAATGGGAACATCATGACCCCAAAGAACTTGTCGGTGGGGGTGATGGCTCGCTTGTATCGGCTGGAGGCATGTGCTTCCGCCAGGGTACGTACTTGCCGCACAAATGGCACCACATATCCCAGATAGCAGGACTCTGTCCATCGCCTAGGCAACCAAGGATATGCCTTATGACTGCACATGAAATACGTGCCGTTAAAAGCTGCTTTCTGATACATTGCTTCCGGGTCCCAGGACTGGGCCCACAAACCTCCACCTGTGTTATTCAGATGGTGAGAGAGGATGGTGACTCGTGCACCTGTGGTGAGGTTGAGACTGTGTGGGCAATTGCTGTACCCTATGATATGTCCCTTGTTACTGGTGTCATTTCGGGTTAGACATATGTTCCCAGTTGGCCTCCCAATCCCTGAGGTATTGGTCAGGGCTATGAATGGGGGTTCCTTTTCACGGCTGTAGGTTGGTTGGTATCATCCCTGGAACGTCTGACTAATGGGGTCTCCAGCACTCTCCCACTTGGTGACCTCCCCGTGGTCGTTCATGTGGTAACGGTATGATACTCCTCCTGGTCTCCGTGATCCCTCGTTTGACCCGCCTTTCATCTCTCGTACTTGTATTGGCCCCCCTCCTCTCATGATAGTCTGGCTCTGAATCCATCTGACAGTCTCAGTTAGGGTCAGTGGAACGGTGCGCAAAGGAATTCCCCCTTTGGAATGTATAGGGATATGTGAACACACCCAGTATCTAGAGAAGTTCCCATTTTGCGCATAAACATAAGACATGTATAAAAAGGTGTTTACATGGAGCTCTCGCCTCAGTCTCCCCTCCCATGCGCCGCACCTGTCGTACATCAACGCTGTTATACAGACTGTGGCACACAGACACAGTTTCATCTTATTACTCGGGAACCAGCGTCTCTATGGACAAGGATAAACTTTGCTGATTAAAAGAGTTCAGTTTTCCTGTCTCTCTTCTCAGAGGAGGTCACCGTCGGTGTAGCTGGCTGTCTATCACTACGGGTAACAGTTCAAACTGGTCTCCTCGGGACCCACGTTCCAATTAGGGCGCTGATGGCCTTGTTCAGCTATGGAGAAGAGGAAATCTGGAATAGAAACAGGAATTAGAATAACCAGTAAAATAGGTTCGTTAGAGGGTGGTGAGCTTGCAGTGGTGCAGGTGAACCCAGGCACTTTTCCCCTCAACCTTAGCTGCAGTGGGGGTAGTGAGTAACACCTGAAAAGGCCCCTCCCATCGTGGCTCTAATCCCTTCCGAATCCATTTCTTAATCAGGACACACTTCCCTGGTGCCACGAGGGATGATTTGGGTAAAACTGGGAGGTCGAGGTGAGCATCTCGAACCTGGTTATGGGCTATTCGCAGGGCCTGAGTCAAGGAAAGAATATAGGTGGTCATCTCCTCAGTCATGTGGTGGAACTGGACAGTGGAGGGGACATTCTGATTCCAGGGGGTCCTAAGGGGTCTATCATAAATTACCTCAGCGGGGGTCAGCCTAGCCTTACCAGTAGGAGTAGTGCGAATCTGGAATAGGGCTATGGGAAGGAGTTTAAGCCAATTGAGTCCAGTTGATGCTACCAGTTTTGCAAGCTTGGTTTTAAGAGTTTGATTAGCATGTTCAACTAATCCCGCAGCTTGGGGTCGGTAGGCACAATGCAGCTGCTGGTTAATACGCATCTGGGAACAGAATTCTTTGTTAACTTGGCCAATAAAGTGAGGGCCATTATCGGAACTCAGTCGAGCAGGGATACCATATCTAGGAACAATTTCCCTTATTAACACTTTAACAACAGTTTGAGCCTTATTGTCCAGAGTAGGGTAAGCTTCGATCCATTTGCTGAACACATCCACTATTACTAACACATATTTGTAACACTGAACCCTTTGCAACTCAATGTAGTCCAACTGCAAGGTCTCAAAGGGACCTTCTGGTAGGGGCATCTTACCCCAATCACAGGGGACTCCCTTCTCTGGATTATGCTGTTGGCAAACAAGGCAACGACTACTGATGTTCTGGGCCAACGCCTGGAGTCTAGGGTGCCACCAAGTAGCCAAAAGCGTGTCACTTGTTGCCCTTGCTCCACAATGAGTAGCAAAGTGCATACATTCAATAACCCATAAGGCCAACTCGTCAGACATGCAAGTCTGTTCCGCGGGAGTGGTCCAGAGTTTAGAGACATTGTCATAAGTACATCCATAATCTTTCCACAACAGTTTATCTTTTTCAGGAGCGTCCTCCTGTGCTTTTATAACATCTTGGATGGTTGGCATTGGTTTTTCCAAGGCTAACTTATCCTTTGTAGGATTTTTAGTTTGACTCATCATTCTGGGCACTACCATTTGTTGTCCACAAGAGGCCTGTTTGGCCTCTGTCAGCACAGTGGTTCCCTATATCAACCGGAGAGTTTCCGGTAGTGTGGGCAATGCGCTTGGGGAGCATGAGGGCTTGCAACAAGTCAGATACTAGCTGCTTATGGGATATCTCATTCCCATTTGAGGTTAGGAATCCCCTATTTTTCCATAATTGTCCGAAATCATGGGCTACCCCCAAAGGCATACCCAGAGTCGGTATAGATATTGACCTTGAGGTCTTTAGCCAAGATACAGGCTCGGGTGAGGGCGAATAGTTCAGCTTGTTGGGCAGAATAGGCGGTCTCAAAGACCTGATTCTCCTGGTTTACTATGGCGTATCCTGAAATTCGTCCGCCTTCTGGGTCAGTGGAAGAGCTTCCGTCAACATACATAATACAGTCAGGGTCCTCTATTGGTACATCAACTAAATCCTCCCTGACCGAGGTAGCTTCTTGAATTAAAGATAAACAATCATGACTCGGTTCTTCCTCATCTTGGGGATGGCTCGGTAAGAAAACAGGCCCGGATTAATGGCAGTAGTGCCGAAAGGTCAGCCTAGGATTATTTAGTAGGTAGATCTCATATCTACTCTGCCTGGCCATGGTAAGATGTTGAGTCTGCAGTTGACCCAAGAGGGCAGCTATGGAGTGAGAGGTGTATACAACAATATCCTGCTGGAGGGTAAGGTTGGCGGCAGATTGAAGGCTATTGTAGATGGCAGTTAATATTTGAGTACAAAAAGGGTGCCCCAAGGCAACGGGGTCTATTTTAGAAGGGTAGTAGGCAACAGGCCTATGCTTATCCCCGTGTTTCTGAGTTAAAACAGCGGTAGCACAATCTTTCAGGATCGTACAATACAGTTGAAAGGGCCGGTCATAGAGGGGCCGGCCCAAAGCCGGAGCTTGCAGCAGGGCTGTCTTTCGTTCCATAAAGGCTTGGACGTCTGCGGTTTCTATTTCAAAGCTGCCTTCCTTATTTGTATACGGGGTGAGGTGCTTAGTCATCAGGGCAACATTAGGGATCCAGGATCTGCAGTAATTGATCATTCCCAACTACTGTCGCATTTGTTTAGCCGTGCTAGGGACTGGAAACTGGCAAATCGGTTCGTCATCCGGGGAGGTTCTCTGTACAATCAAGCTACCTAGTCAATACGAATAATCGGGGGACGGTTGGCCAAAGGGGTTGTTCTGGGAGAAATTAGTGTAAGATCCCCGTCCTCTCCCCCCTTGCCCCCCTCCTCTTCCTCCTCTTCCTTTTTCGTGCTGAGGGGAGGGGCATTGCTTGCTCCAATGTCCTTCCTGTCCACAATTAAAGCATCCATCTCGTCTTCCCCAGCCCTGACCTCTTCCCATACTAGGTCGGGGACAATAGGGCGGTCCGTAATTAGCAGGGCCCGGGCCATTTGGGTATTTGGTATAACCGTATCCCTGTTTATCCCCCAACCCTGCACGCAATACTGCGATTCCATCTGGTATCCCCTTGGGTCGGGTTTTGGTCCTTCCACCCGAGGCGGCTCTTCCTTTCTAGTCACATATTCAGTCTTGATCCGGGTTGGGGGCGCACCTCCCCCCTCTCCTTTCTTTTCCTGCCAATAATATTTCACTGCTCTCTCCATCTGGGCCTGATTGTTATCTGCCCAATTCATATTATTGGTCCGGATAGCGTGTGCAATCGAATGGGGTAGGCACTGAAGTAGAATAGCGCAGAATTGAGGGGAATTATCCCCCGGCCGGAAGGCATTATCTCCAGATTGACTTCCGTATATTTCAATAAATCTTTCCATGAATTCGTCGGCATTTTCGTCTCGCTTGGGTTTAGTTTCTAATACTGCGGCCATACTGATGGGCTTCTGAAGGGTCGTGCCGAGGGCAGTGAGAATAGCGTTTAGGCGGTCCTGGGCGTTATTAGGGTGTGCAGCCAACAATGCGTCATGGGTTGCACGTCTTAGGTGAGCTAGAAATCGGGAGTGCTCAGTCGGGCTCAGGGTCTGTTGTACCAGGGCCCACAAGTCCCTTGATTCTGCATTATAAACTGCAATGGTAGTCCGGAGATGATCTATAAATTTGATAGGTTCCCTTTTCCGATCTGGCATGGTGGCCAGAATGACCATAATTTCGTTCGGTTTCCAGGGCACATAGACATTTATGGTGGGGTGGTTTGCAGCTTGTTGTGCATCAGGGTTTGGCATTGGTCGGACTGGGAATTGGTGTCGGCGCTTTGGGATGGGGGTGTCAATCTTGGAAGGCATTTCTAGGTCGGAGGATGTTTCAGAGCTGTCTGACTGCTCGACACCTCCGCGACTCGATCGGCGGGAGTGTTTGCTATGCCTTTTACAACTGGGACTGGTAGTTTGACTAGAAGATTTACGGGACTGTCTGTGATGCCGAGATATAGCTCTGTTCTTCCAAGTGTGAGATCTGGTCCTCTCAGCTATATTGCCTGTGAACTGGGGATCCGAATCGCTATCAGAGGATGAGGAGTCCGTTTGGGCTTGTTGCTTCGTTGGTGTGGGGTTACATTTATCTTTAACTCCTGTCGCCGGAGTATAAGGTGGAGGGGGATGGGAAGAGGACTGGGGCAAGGGGCTAGGGGCTGCGGGAGGCGCCGTTGGGCGCCGAGTCAGTGACCATTCATCAATTTCATCATCAGCCTCGGTCAACGCAAAGCCAGCCATTTGACTACGTAGTCGGTCAATACCTTTCTCAGAGGTCCCAGCGGATCTCTTAGTACATTTTTTGTGCGCGCATTCTTTTTTTAAGACGTCTACGGTTTTAACATGTCCTCCTGTCAATGAGAGTCCTAATTTAGTGGCGTTTTCTTGCCAACTTGACAGAAGTGATGCATCTTTTAATTTTTGACAATAGTGTCGCCACGTTGCAATTAAATTCTTGTCCCTTTTCCCTTGTCCCCTTCTCC
Organism: Pristiophorus japonicus; assembly: GCF_044704955.1. Lineage (NCBI taxonomy): Eukaryota > Metazoa > Chordata > Chondrichthyes > Pristiophoridae > Pristiophorus > Pristiophorus japonicus. The sequence goes on along the minus strand of NC_091991.1, from coordinate 110,971,636 downwards.
AAATCAATCCCTGTGCCTTTTTTGCTACCTCCACGCTTCTAGTGCCATCTAGGGGCTATTGGTCATCTCCTAATAATTTGTTCAGGGCTCCAGATAATTTTCTAAATTGTTCAGCTCTTTCAGGGAATTCCTCACATAACTTTTGTAGCGGACTACCCGCATCCGTAGTTTTATCTAACTGATTACCCATTTTCGCGTCGCCCCTCGTATCGTAATTGTTTTTAATTAGTCCCGATGTCCCCACGTCGCCCCGTGGTGGTTTTGGTTAACTTATCCAGAGCCTAGGCGGACCAAGTGATATACAAGATCGACGCCACACCTGGCATAAGTACAATTTAAATTTTACACAGTCCTGCGGCTTAAAAACTAACCCTATCTCCCGCGGTTCACGTCACCGCATGATTTAAACTAACCCTATCTCCCGCGTCGCCCCGTGGTTCAATTCGCCACGCGATTCAAACTAACCCTACCTTCCGCGTCGCCGCGCGATTTAAACTAACCCTATCTCCCTCGTCGCCCCGCGGTTCGCGTCACCGCGCAATTTAAACTAACCCTATCTCCCGCGTCGCCCTGCGATTTAAACTAACCCTATCTCCCGCGTCGCCGCGCGATTTAAACTAACCCTATCTCCCGCGTCACCCCGCGGTTTGCGTCGCCGCGCGATTTAAACTAACCCTATCTCCCGCGTCGCCCCGCGGATCGCGTCGCCGCGCGATTTAAACTACCCCTATCTCCCGTGTCGCCGCGCAATCCCGCGTCGCCCCGTGGTTTGCGTCACCACGCGATCTTGCGTTGCCCCGTGGTTTGCGTCACCGCGCGATCTTGCGTCGCCCTGCGGTTTGCGTCACCGCGCAATCCGCATCGCCCCGCGGTTTGCGTCACCGCGCGATCTTGCGTCACCCCGTGGTTTGCGTCACCGCGCGATCTTGCGTCGCCCGTGGTTTGCGTCACCGCGCGATCTTGCGTCGCCCCGTGGTTTGCGTCACCGCGCGATCTTGCGTCGCCCCGCGGTTTGCATCACCGCACGATCTTGCGTCGCCCCGCGGTTTGCATCACCGCACGATCTTGCGTCGCCCCGCGGTTTGCGTCACCGCGCGATCTTGCAACGACCCGCGGTTCGCGTCGCAGCGCGACTCGATCTAACCCTATCTAGCCCTACCTTCCGCGTTGCTGCGCGGATCGCGTCGCCCCGCGATTGGATCTAACCCTATCTAGCCCTACCTTCCGCGTTGCCGCGCGATTTGAATCCAATCACTGCCTAGATGGGCCAAGTGATATACAAGGTCGACGTCACACCTGACTTGGACGCTTATCCCCTATGAGCCTTACTTAATTTGTTCTAGTCTCCAGAATTCCCTGTCCTTTCACGTCACTACGCAGTTTAAATCCAATCAGTGCCTAGACGGGCCAAGTGATATACAAGGTCGACGTCACACCTGACTTGGACACTTATTTCCTAAGTTTAGAAGGTATTCGCCAGATTGACCTGGATCTCGTTCAGACACTACCTGAGAACCAGCAAGTGGCCAAACTTTTCTTAGACTTTTGAAACTGAAGGAAACTGCAGTGGTATTTTAAAATATATTCACTCCAGTGGCCATTTTCCTCCCGTCCCGTCCAAGGCTAGTCTGGTTCTTAATTCGCAAGTTTTCGGCAGTCGTCCGTTGAGATTCCACTTCTGACGCCAAATGTTGATTTCTGGATTCTTTTCCCTCAATCTGTTTCAGCGAATACACTGAGGCGAACACCACAGATGCTTATAACAAAGCAGTCTTTATTATAAAGATTTACCGGCCGGTACTTATCAGACAGAAGGAATGCTCTCTCGATAGAGCGCACCCACTTCCTACAGACAAGGTGCCGTTACATTGTGAAGGCACACAGTTATACATTTTCGGTACAAGATAACAAGATACAATTAGAGTGACATCCTAGTTCAGCCTATCCCTTTTGATCCCTCCTTCCCTTTGTCCATTCATGAGCTGACATCAATATGAGCTGTTTTTACTAAAGAACTTTCTCACACTTTGCTCAAAGAACTTTCTCAGGCATTGCTTCTAAATGTTACAATTTTACTGGCGTGACTAGTAACTTAGACCTTGCAAGTCTGTTAATTGTGCTGATGTTGTAATATTTGCAGTCTGACATTCTTTTAGTTATTTTCCATTGCTTATACATTTTTACATATCCAGTTCACTTCACTGTCTTTATTGCTTATACATTTTCACATATCCACAAAGTGAGGTCCAACTTGGTGAACAGCTTGCCGCCTGCCAGCGTGGTGAAGAGGTCCTCCGCTCTTGGGAGCGGGTATTGATCTTGTAGGGACACCCGATTGATGGTGGCCTTGTAGTCACCACAGATCCTGACAGAGCCATCGCTTTTAGGACGGGAACAATGGGTTCACCCAGTCGCTGAATTCAACAGGCGAGATGATGCCCTCTCTCAACAGCCTGTCCAATTCGCTCTCGATCTTTTCCCGCATCACATACGGCACCTCTCTGGCTTTGTGGTGCACTGGCCTGGCGTCCGGGGTGATGTGTATCACTACTTTAGTGCCTTTGAAAGTCCCAATGCCAGGTTGGAATAGTGAATCCAATTGTTGTAGGACTTGTGAGCATGAACTTCGCTCCACAGATGACATTGCATGAACATCCCCCCCATTTCCAGTTCATCTCAGCTAACCAGCTCCTCCCTAACAGTGCGGGACCATTGCCCGGGACAATCCAGAGCGGCAGCCGATTCACTAACCCATTGTGTGTGACAGCCAACATTGCACTGCCTAGCACCGGAATGATTTCTTTAGCGTAAGTCTGAAATTGTGTCTCATTACGTGCTAATTTAGGTCTACTGGCTTTAAGGGGCCATAGCTTCTCAAATTACTGAACGCCCATGAGTGACTGGCTGGCCCCAGTGTCCAGCTCCATGCGTACTGGGATACCGTTTAATAAAACCCTCATCATCATTGGTGGCGTTTTGATGTATGAACTGTGAATATTCGCCACATGGACCCGCTGAACCTCGGCGTCCATCGATTTGCCCCAAAAGTCATCCTGCCTCAAAGCACCCTCTTCTGGTCCATCCGCTTCGTATATTAATCTGGTTGCAGACTTCCTGCACATTCGAGCTAAGTGGCTACTGAGATTCCAGTTCCTGCAGACAAACTGTTGAAATCTGCAAGATCTAGCTGAGTGTTTCCCCGCACACCTCCAGCATGAGTTAAAGTTTCTATTGTTGGGAACAAAGGGACTATGACCAGTCATTCCGCGCTGACTGTCCCTTTGACTGCTCTTAAGTACCCTATTAGTGGGTGTCAATGGCCCCATCCCAGGCCGCATTGTCCACTGTGATGGTGTGAATGTCCGTTCAGCCTGCCATTGTCTCTGTTGAAGTCCCACTCTGGGGTCTATTGCTGCCTGGGGAGTGTCGGACTGCCCCTGCCTGCCTGCGGGGCTCTGAGTCGCATTGATGATGTTGACTCCCTGATCCTACACCGCATTAGAGGCAGAATTGCGTGTGTATATTATTTTCGTCTCTTCCTCCCCCGCCATGAAAATTTTAGCTATCAACGCCGCCGCTTCCAAGGTCAAATCCTTGGTCTTTATTCATTTGCGGAAAATTCCCGCATGACCGACGCCCTCGATAAAGAAGTCCCTTTGCATCTCCCCCCTGCAGGCGTCTGTGAACTTACAGAGGCTGGCCAATCGCTGGAGGTCCGCTACGAAGTCCGGTATGCTCTGTCCTTCACGGCGTCGGTGGGTGTAGAATCTGTGTCGGGCCATGTGTATGCTGCTCGCCGGTTTGAGGTGCTCCCCGATCAATTTGCTAAGTTCTTCAAAGGTTTTGTCCGCCGGCTTTTCGGGTGTTAGTAAGTCCTTCATGAGCACGTAAGTCTTTGGTCCACAGCTGGTCAAAAGATGAGCCCTTCGCTTGTCGGCCGCTGCATCCCCCAGCCATTTTTTCATAATGAAGCTTTGCTGAAGTCTCCCGACAAAATCGTCCCAGTCTTCCCCAACACAGTACCGTTCCTCTGTGCTACCGGTGGCCATTCTCGTGGGTCATGAATTCCCGTTTCTCGTCACCAATGTAAAGTCCTTACTCTACAGTATGAAACCACACGAAGCACATTCTGGGGACAAGGTCACTCTGTGACCTTAACTCTTTATTCACAGGACGCCAAAGATGATGACCCTGCATGGGATCTCCCTTTTTATACCTGTGAGATCAGATAAGGAGTGTCTCCCACAAGTTCATCCCTTGTGGTCAAGGTGTGCATCTAGGTTGAGTGTATACAGTAATACAATGGTGTTACATTGTGGTTACATACATGACACTCAGGACTTCCTAAAGTGCCACACAACCAATGAATGGCCTTTTTGTGAAGGCCGGTTGGTCACTGTTGAAACGTACGCGGTAAGCAATTTTCTCACAGTACTTGTATAACCCAATAGATCATTTGCAAAAAAAAAAATTTTAACTGTTTGAATTTTTCTCCCCTTGCCACAATCGCAGAATCTGATCTTTCGGAGGAGTACAGCTTGGTGGATTGCAACCGAACAGTTCGAACGCTGGTGGACTTCACGGCTGACATTCCCAACCAGCTGTTGCTGGTCTCGCTCTTGGAACACCTCTGCTTCGTTTATGAGCGAAATTCTCAGCGCTCGACGAGCCTGTTCAAGTGTAAGACACACCGAGTACAATACTTGCCTTTTATTCGTTCCTGGGATGTGGGCATCGCTGGCAAGGCCGGCATTTAGTGTCCATCCCTAATTGCCCTTGAGAAGGTGGTGGTGAGCTGCTGCCTTGAACCGCTGCAGTCCGTGTGGTGAAGGTACTCCCACAGTGCTGTAGAGAAATCCTGCTGAATGACCAGAGCCCAGTGTGCAGGATGGCTCCTGAATTGAAAAGAAATCAGGATGGAAGATGATGTTTTAAATAGCCTGTGGGTTGTAGCAGGAAGAGAAGGTCGAGAAAGCTAAACTCCTCCAGCTCTGTCAATGAGTTAGTGTAGGAGATGGTGTGATAAATGCAGTGAGGAGGAACTAAAGTTAATTATAAATCATAGGCAGTCCTTCGGAATTGAGGAAGATTTGCTTCCATTCTAAAAATGAGTTCTCAGGTAACTGAACAGTTTAATACGTGAATTACAGTCTCTGTCACAAGTGGGACAGATAGTCGTTGAGGGAAAGGGTGGGTGGGACAGGTTCACCGCACGCTGTTTCCGCTGCCTACGCTTGGTTTCTGCATGCTCTTGGCGATGAGACCCGAGGTGCTCAGCGCCCTCTCAAATGCTCTTCCTCCACTTAGAGCGGTCTTTGGCCAGGGACTCCCAGGTGTCGGTGGGGATGTCGCACTTTATCAAGGAGGCTTTGAGGGTGTCCTTAAAACATTTCCTCTGCCCACCTTTGACACCTTTACCGTGAAGGAGTTCCGAGTAGAGCGCTTGCTTTGGGAGTCTCGTGTCAGGCATGCGGACAATGTGGCCTGCCCAGCGGAACTGATCAAGTGTGGTCAGTGCTTCAGTGCTGGGGATGTTGGCCTGGTCGAGGACGCTAACGTTGGTGCGTCGGTGCTCCCAGGGGATTTGTAGGATCTTGTGGAGACAACTATTATAGTGCAAACTATTTTGTAGTAGGGGGCTTGGTAAATGAACCCACAGGTACTGTAATTGGAATCTCTATAGCCTCCTCCAGCCCTGCAACTCTTTGAGATCTCTGCCATCCTCCAATTCTGGCCTAGACCTCTTGGGCCAAGTGGCCTGTTTCTGTGCCGTGAAATTCTATGGGGGAGAAATTGGCCTGCTTTGCACCTCCCGATAGCGCCTCCGGGGGGGCAATAACGGGATGCTCAGGGCTTACCAACTGGGCGTGGCGAAATTACCAACGCCCATGGCGGGTTAGTGCTGGTACTAAAACTGACCAGCTCGATCTCCTGCACTCCGGAGATCGTGACGTCATCTGGTGCGCATCGCCCCGTTACCGCCACGGATGTAAAATTTGTTTGGCCCCCTGCAGCATCGCTGGCCGTCAACAATGGCAGCTGCAGGAGGCTTTGTGACCTCGGCCGGCTGCTGGGGGGAGGGCGCGGTAATTAAAGGCACTGATGGTCAAGTAGGCCAAAATGTAATAATGTCCTCATAGTGCTGTGTTTTCATTTTTTTTGCAGGCTCAGCCCTGCACTCTTTCAGTGCTTGGGGCTGTTCTGCATGGATCGCAGGTATCATCGCCGACCATTCCCAGCCTTAGCCTCCAATGATCGCAGCATTGGCCCTTCCCTTTAAGGGAGGGGAGGAGCCTGTGAATCTGACTGCGCTGCACGGGACGGTGTGCACTGTGAGAGCTTGCTGTGCACAAATTGGCTGCCACATTTCCTACATCCATATCATCATCATAGGCAGTCCCTCGGAATCGAGGAAGATTTGCTTCCACTCTAAAAATGAGTCCTTTGGTGGCTGAACAGTCCAATAGGAGAACCACAGTCCTTGTCACAAGTGGGACAGATAGTCGTTGAAGGAAAGGGTGGGTGGGACAGATTTGCCGCATGCTCCTTCCACTGCCTACGCTTGATTTCTGCATGCTCTCGGCGATGAGACTTTGCATTTCCTACATTACAGCAGTGAGTACACTTCAAAAGTACTTCATTGGCTGTAAAGCGCTTTGAGTTGTCCTTAGATCATGAAAGGTGCTATATAAATGCGTCTTTTTTTTTCAGTGTTGTGTCAAAAGCTAGCAGGAATGCACTTGATTTCACCAATCATCTTCAGCGATGAGTTCAGCACAGTGAGGCTGCAGCACAATCAAGCCTTTGCAAACCTCCTACAGGCAGCAAGCAGAGACTTGTATCGACAGGTGAGTCTGCATTGCCAGATAACATTAGAGAGGTCGACATCTCAGAGGCTTCTGGATCCTTTAAAAGTAAGAACTTGCATTTCTATAGCACCTTTCACAATCTCGGGACGACCCAAAGCATTTTTCAGCCAATGAAGCCCTTTTTTGGAGTGTAGTCACTGTTGTAATGTAGGAAATGTAGCAGCCAATTTGCGCACAGCAAGCTCCCACAAACAGCAATGATATAATGACCAGATAATCTGTTTTTGTGATCATAGAATCATAGAAATTTACAGCACGGGAAGGAGGCCATTTCAACCCATTGTGTCCACACCGGCCGACAAAGAGCTATCCAGCCTAATCCCACTTTCCAGCTCTTGGTCCGTAGCCTTATAGGCTTCATCACAGTATTTGAGATGTTGACTGAGGGTTAAATATTGGTCAGGACACCGGGGATAACTCCTCTGCTCTTCTAAATAGTGCCATGAGATCTTTTACATCTACCTGAGAGGGCAGACATTCAACATGTGTTATGTCTGTAATGCACTTATGAATGACTCCACAAGGCAATGTGTTGTACTCAAACTGTAGTGACCTTGGTCCTTTATTCATAACTCCAGAGTGAGGCATGGTGGCCAGCCTTTTAATCTGGACCCTGCGCACCTATGCAGGTGACCCTCAGGTCTCCCACTGCAGTGCCCTCTGGTTCACAGCCTCTGTCACAGGGGCAGGAAACCCCGGTCTCCACCAGTTGCACCCTCTAGTGGTGCCAGCATAGTATATACACAGTGCAAACCTTATTGATAATACATCAGGTAACAAGTCTCCATCTTATGCAATTATACAGTGACTACACAGAGAGTATAACTATAGTCTGCATATATAACAGTCTGGTTTAATGTTTCACCCTAAACACAGCACCTCCAACAGTGCAGCATTCCCTCCATACTGCACTGGGAGTGTCAGTCTGGATTGTGTATTCAAGTCTCAGGAGTGGGACTTGAACCCATGAACTTTCCGACAGATCAACTGGTCATTCATCTCCTAGCTGTTTGTGGGACATTGCTGTGCTCAAATTGGCTGCAGTGTTTGCCAGCAACTAAGATTCGGAAATATTTAATTGGCCGTGATGCTGACAGCAGCCAATTCAGTGCAGGCCATAGATTGAACCAGTGAGTTTCTTGGTTCACGTGGCTGAGTACAACTCCGTGTGGTGCATCCACCATGTGGGTGGAAGGCTGGCCTATGGAAATGGGCACCCTATCTCATGGTGTCTCCCCCCTCCCCACCATCACCATCATAGGCAGTCCCTCGAATTTGAGGAAGACTTGCTTCCACTCTAAAAATGATTTCTCAGGTAACTGAACAGTCCAATATGGGAATTACAGACTCTGTCACAGGTGGGACAGACAGTGGTTGAAGGAAAGGGTAGGTGGGGAGTCTGGGTTGCTGCATGCTCCTTCCGCTGCCTGCACTTGATTCCTGCATGCTCTCGGCGACGATACTCGAAGTGCTCAACGCCCTCCCGGATGCACTTGCTCCACTTAGGGCGGTCTTTGGCCAGGGACTCCCAGGTGTCGGTGGGGATGTTGCACTTTATCAGGGAGGCTTTGAGGGTGTCCTTGTAGAGTTTCTGTGACCCACCTTTAGCTCGTTTGCCATGAAGGAGCACCTCGTAGAGCACTTGCTTTGAGAGTCTTGTGTCTGGCTTGCAAACTATGTGGTCTGCCCAGCGGAGCTGATCGAGTGTGGTCAGTGCTTCAATGCTGAGAATGTTGGCCTGGTCGAGGACGCTAATGTTAGTGCGTCTGTCCTCCCAGGGGATTTGCAGGATCTTGCGGAGATATCGTTGGTGGTATTTCTCCAGCGATTTGAGGTATCTACTGTACATGGTCCATGTCTCTGAGCCTTACAGGAAGGCAGGCCAGCAGCCAGCAGCATAACATGGCCGGCCCAGCGAATAACCCATATTTACGTAGACCAAACATTTATCTTGATGCGGTGAACTAGATTATTGGGTTGAGCCACGACCAGCGTCCTTTGTAAACTTCCTCTGCATTTCTGTTGTCGGATACATTTTGGGGGCTTAGTAGCGGGAAGTTGGGGATGACCCAGTGAGAGATGGAGAAATTTCCACTGGGAAGCGTTCAGCTGAGGGTAGTGTCAGCCGTTGAGAAGTGAGTTGTTTGCATTGCAGTGAATGTTCTAATTTATATTGTGCTCCTTTTTTTGTTAGGGACATGCTACCAATAAAGATGGACCTACCCATGTCTCCAGCAGGTATGTGTTGAATATAGTGTGTACGGTAGTGCAGTGGTTATGTTAGTGGACTATTAATCCAAATGAACACAAGTTCAACTCCCACCATGGGCAGTTTGAGAATCTGAATTCATTTTTTTTTAAATTCTGGAAATAAAAATCTGGCATCAATAAAAGTGACCGTGAAACTATTGGATTGTTGTTACAAACCCATCTAGTTCACCAACGTCCTTTTAGGGAAGGAAACCTGTCCTTACTCGGTCTGGGCCTATACGTGACTCCAGTCCCACACCAATGTGGTTCACTCTTGACGGCCCTCTGAAGTGACCTAGCAAGACACACTGTTGTATCGAAACTTTCTCAGTGCGACTAAGGATAGCGACGCCCATATTCCGAGACTAAAAGTGGAAAAAAATGTGGTTAAGCAACATTACTGAAGATTTAAACAATAGGTCAACAAGAAAGCTGTAAATTGAAATGGTGCTTTTTGATGTTTGCTCAGAACGAAGGAAACACTGTTCCAGGGACAGACATCTCGGTGTATGAGTGAATTTGAAGAGATCAAGAGACTGGGAAAAGGCAGTTATGGAAAAGTATATAAGGTGCGTGGCAAAATCTTTCATTTCCGAGTTATAGATGGTCAAAGTAAAGGTGGTGTGTTTGCTGATCAGAGAAAATAATGCATGGAGCTGGAGAAATAGGAAGAGATATGGGGATCCTTTCCTGTGTGCTATCCTTCCATTCACCTACAAACATTATAAAGCTCATCTATCGTAACAGGGGTTGTGAACCTTTGGAATTCTCTATCCCAGAGAGCTGTGGATGCTCAGTCGTTGAGTGTATTCAAGACCGAGATCGAGAGATTTTTGGATAAGGGAATCAAGGGATATGCAGATAGTGCGTGAAAGTGGAGTTGAGGTAGAAGATCAGCCATGATCTTATTGAATGGCGCAGAGGGCTTGAAGGGCCGAATGGCCGACTCCTGTTCCTAATTCTTGTGTTCTCCTTATGCGCCTGAAGTTACAGAACATCGCATCAATGGCAGTTTATTTTCAGCAGCAGATTACTGGGAAAAAAGTTTAGAGCTCATACATCAGAACCGAAGTCGGTCTTTCAGCCCCTCGAGCCTGTTCCACTATTCAATTAGATCATAGCTGGTCTGTATCTTAACTCCATCTGCCCTCCTTGGTTCCAATACCCTTACCCAACAAAAATCAAATCACAGTTTTGAAATTTTCAATTGACCCCCAGCCTCAACAGCTTTTTGGGGGAGAGAGTTCCAGATTCCCACTGCCCTTTGTGTGAAGAAGTGTTTCCTAACATCACCCCTGAACGGTCTAGCTCTAATTTTTCGGTTATGTCGGTAAATACATTATTCTGCTTGTACATTGATGGCATTCGTTACCTTGAGTCATTAGCCTGTTTCGAATAAATGGGTTAATGCCCCCATAAAGAAAACGTACACAGGAGTACAGTATGAGTGCATTAAACTTCACCAATTGGAATTTCTACTTTTGTATTTATATTTATTCCAGGTCAGAAATAAATTGGATCAACAGTTCTATGCCATGAAGAAGATTCTCATGAAGAAAGTCACAAGATATGACTGCATGAAGGTATTCAGTTAATAGCAACAGTGGGTGGGGCTCATATATATTTTTTTATTTGTTCCGGGATGTGGGTGTCGCTGGCAAGGCCGGCATTTATTGCCCATCCCTAATTGTCCCTAGAGGAGGCGGTGGTGAGCCGCCGCCTTGAACTGCTGCAGTCCGTGTGGTGAAGGTGCTCCCACAGTGCTGTAAGGGGGGGGAGTTCCAGGATTTTGACCCAGCGATGATGAAGGAACGGCGATATATTTCCAAGTCAGGATGGTGTGTAGCTTGGAGGGGAACGTGGAGGTGGTGGTGTTCTCATGTGCCTGCTGCCCTTGTCCTTCGAGGTGGTAGAGGTCGTGGGTTTGGGAGGTGCTGCCAAAGAAGCCTTGGCGAGTTGCTGCAGTGCATCTTGTAGATGGTACACACTGCAGCCACGGTGCGCCAGTGGTGGAGGGAGTGAATGTTTTAGGTGGTGGATGGGGTGTCAATCAGATGGACTACTTTGTCCTGGATGGTGTCGAGCTTCTTGAGAGTTGTTGGAGCTACACTCATCCAGGTGGAGAGTATTCCATCACACTCTTGACTTGTGCCTTGTAGATGGTGGAAAGGCTTTGGGGAGTCAGGAAGTGAGACACTTGCCGCAGAATACCCAGCCTCTGATCTGCTCTTGTGGCAACAGTATTTATGTGGCTGGTCCAGTTAATTTTCTGGTCAATGGTGACCTCCCTCAGGCTTTCAATGGTGGCGGTGGCGGTGCTTCCCGACATTATTTCACATTCAATCCATTTTGAAAAAGCATCCACCACCACCAGGAACATTTTACCGAGAAACGGGCCCGCATAGTCGACATGGATCCTCGACCATGGTCTGGGGGGCCAAGATCACAAACTTAGTGGTGCCTCTCTGGGCGCGTTACTCAACTGAGCACACACGCTGCATTGCCGTACACAGGACTCGATAAGTCAGAGTCGATATCGGGCCACCACACATGGGATCTGGCTATCACTTTCATCATTACTATACCCGGGTGTGTGCTGTGGAGATCTGAGATGAACATCTCCCTGCCCTTTTTGGGTAGCACTACGCGGTTACCTCACAACAGGCAGTCTGCCTGAATGGACAGCTTGTCCTTTCGCCGCTGGAACGGCTTGATTAGCTCTTGCATTTCAACGGGGATGCTGGCCCAGCTCCCATGCTGTACACAGTTTTTTACTCGGGACAGCAGAGGATCTTGGCTGGTCCAAGTCCTAATCTGGCAGGCCGTGACAGGTGATTTATCATTTTCAAACACTTCCATGACCATCAACAAGTCTGCGGGCTGCGCCACCATCAACAAGTTTGCAGTCTGCGCCATTTCCACCCCCGTGGTGGGCAATGGTAGCCAACTGAGAGCATCCGCACAGTTCTCGGTGCCTGGCCTGTGGCGGATGGTATAGTTATACGCTGATAGCGCGAGTGCCCACCTTTGTATGTGGGCTGAGGCATTAGTATTTATCCCCTTGTTTTCAGCGAACAGGGACATGAAGGGCTTGTGATCGGTTTCCAGCTCAAATTTGAGGCCAAACAGGTACTGATGCATTTTCTTTACCCCGAACACACACGCTAATGCCTCTTTCTCAACCATGCTGTAGGCCTTCTAGGCCTTAGACAAGCTCCTGGAGGCATAGGCGACAGGTTGCAACTTCCCCGCAACGTTAACTTGTTGTAATACACACCCGACTCCGTACGACGACGCATCACATGCTAGCATAAGTCTTTTAGACGGGTTATACAATACAAGCAGCTTGTTGGAGCATAAAATGTTTCTGGCTTTCTCAAAAGCAATTACTTGGTTTTTTTCCCCATACCCAGTTCTCACCTTTACGCAATAACACATGTAGGGGCTCTAAGAGGGTGCTTAACCCCGGTAGGAAGTTACCAAAATAGTTGACTCCCAGGAACGACCGCAGCTCCGTGACGTTGTGTGGCCTGGGAGTGTTCCTGATAGCCTCTGTCTTGGCGTCTGTGGGCCGAATGCCGTCCGCCGCGATCTTTCTCCCAAAAACTCCACTTCTGTTGCCATGAAAACGTATTTCGACCTCTTCAGCCGCAGCCCTACGCGATCTAGTCGCTGGAGGACCTCCTCCAGGTTTTGTAGGTGCTCGGCGGTGTCCCGACCCGTGACCATTATGTCGTCCTGAAAGACCACCATGTGTGGTACTGACTTGAGTAGACTCTCCATGTTTCTCTGGAAGATCGCTGCAGCCAACCGAATTCCAAACGGGCATCTGTTGTAGATGAACAGTCCCTTGTGCGTGTTGATGCAGGTGAGGCCCTTCGAAGACTCTTCCAGCTCCTGCGTCATGTAGACCGAAGTCAGGTCGAGCTTGGTGAACGTCTTGCCTCCTGCCAGCGTCGCAAATAGGTCGTCTGTCTTAGGTAGCGGGTATTGGTCCTGTAGCGAGAAACGATTAATAGTTACTTTATAATCGCCGCAAATCCTGACTGTGCCATCACTTTTGAGTACTGGAACAATCGGGCTGGTCCACTCGCTGAATTCCACTGGAGGGTTGATGCCCTTGCGTTGCAGCCTATCCAGCTCGATTTCCACTCTCTCCCTCATCATGTGAGGTACCGCTCGCGCCTTGTGGTGAATGGGTCGTGCCTCTGGGACCAAGTGGATCTGCACCTTCGCCCCGGAAAAGTTTCCAATGCCTGGCTCAAAAAGGGAAAGAAATTTGTTTAGAACCTGGGTACATGAGGCCTCATCGACATGTGATAGCGCTCGGATGTCATCCCAGTTCCAGCGGATTTTGCCCAGCCAGTTCCTTCCAAGCAGTGTGGGGCCATCGCCCAGGACAATCCAGAGTGGCAGTTCGTGCACCGTGCCCTCGTAGGTGACCTTGACCATGGCACTGCCCAGGACAGTGATAAGCTCTTTGGTGTACGTTCTCAGTTTCGTGTGGATGGGGCTCAGGGTTGGTCTGAGTGCCTTGTTGCACCACAGTCTCTCAAACATCTTTTTACTCATGATGGATTGGCTAACGCCAGTGTCCAGTTCCATGGCTATGGGTAAGCCATTCAATTTTACATTTAGCATTATAGGTGGACATTTCATCAAAAATGTGTGCACCCGTGTACTTCAGCATCTGCCTCCTCTCACTGAGGCTCGAAATTGCTTTGATCCACCATGGACCGATCTTCCTCTGCCACGTGGTGGTTAGCAGGTTTTGCAGAGCTTGCATTCGTCTGCAAGCTCGTTGGAGATGCCCCATTGTTCCACAGCTCTTAAAAGCATACCCTTTGAAGCGGCATGAATAGGCTGAATGGAAGCATCCACAACGCCAACAAGGTGTGAATTGCCTTGCATTCATCCTTTGTTGCGGACTCTGAGTCATCTGGGTCACCCGAGACCTGCTGGCAGTTGCAGACTCGTGGTTTCTGCCCTGTACATTTCTGCTCGCAAACACAGTTCCAGTTAATTTATGAAAATTGCTAGCACTTGTGTGCTGAGAGATTTGTTTGGTGTTATCACTGGTGGACATAAACGCCTGTGCTAACGCAATGGCCTTACTGAGGGTTGGTGTCTCTACAGTCAAAAGTTTTCGTAGGATGGTCTTGTGGCCAATGTCCAGTACAAAAAAGTCTCTGAGCATCTGCTCCAGGTAGCCATCAAACTCACATTGTCCTGCAAGTCGCCTTAGCTCGGTGATGTAGCTCGCCACTTCCTGACCTTCAGATCGCTGGCACGTGTAGAACCGATACCTCGCCATCAGCACGCTCTCCCTTGCCGAACCAGTGTACACAACTCCTCATACGACTTATCTGTGGGTTTCACTGGAGCCAGAAGATTCTTCATGAGGCTGTAGGTCGGTGCCCCGCAGACCGCGAGGAGGACCGCTCTCCTTTTTGCAGCGCTTTCTTCTCCGTCCAGCTCGTTGGCTACAAAGTACTGGTCTAGCCGTTGACATAGGCTTCCCAGTCCTCACCCTCCGAGAACTTCTCCAGGATGCCCACAGTTTGCTGCATCTTTGCATTGGATTTGTATACTCGTCGCCAGTTATTGTGTTCCTAACACAGATGAGACTGCACACAGGGAGGTTAAAGTAACAGTGACCTCAGTCTTTATTAAGATACTCCAGAGTGAGGAACAGGCCTTAGGGGCCGGCTTATATACAGTGCTCCCAAGGGATGCTGGGATCCCTTGGGACTTCAGGGGATGCGTTCCCTGGTGGCGGAACATGGGAGTGTTTGCTTTACAGATATACAACACAGAGTCCTACTGGAAACTGAAGGTGTATTGACTTTGGGTAAGGACAGGACTAAGCAGTGATTTCCCCCACCACCCCATGGTGGACTAGCGCAGGGTCATCATCATAGGTAGTCCCTCAAAACAAGGATGACTTGCTTCCATGCCAAAAAAGGATGAGTTCACAGGTGTTTCAATGAAGGACCTAATATTCCAGGTCCCGAACTACTTCCTGAAGGGTGGAAGATGCCTGTGCATGGATTTCTTTGAAGTGTGGTGGCCATTGCACACCAGCCACCACACGGGCTTGACAGAGCTAGGTCTTGGTCCAGCTGCACAGACCTAGTGTGCATATTGCAGTGTGGGCTGGCCCATGCTGCCCCAGGGCCCTCGCCTCTTCTGGCCCCGAACTCTCGCCTCTCCTGTGCCCCGGTCACATCCCTCCACAATCTCTCACCACTCCTTTGCCCCAACCTCGCCGCTCCTGCTGAATCTACCCACGCTCCAATCACCGACCTGGACCTTGATGACGTCACTCTTCGCTGCCGTTGCCCTCTTGCACCACCTCGCACTGGTGTTGACGTGTGGTGCCCACGGAACCCTAATTCTGTGCGGGTCAGCACTTTGATCAGAGGGGTATAATCTGTGGGGGGGGTGGCATTGTTTCTTAGCATCATCAGAACAGGAGGAGGCCATTCAGCTCTCAAGTCTGTTCTGCCATTCAATTACATCTTGGCCGATCATTTGCAAGAATTTTGTGTTTTGAGGCACAACTGGAACCTTTTCTGTGTTTTATTTCAGGTCCTACGAGAAGCTAAAGTTCTGGCTGGCCTTCAGCATCCCCACGTTGTTGGTTATCACACTGCTTGGATGGAGCATGTACAGACACTACCTCTGACAAGTACAGTCAAACCTCCAACCTCTATAGAAACTAATACAAGTAGACAAACCACCTTTTCTTATCACATCTTAACTTATACATTTGTCCTCTGTTTGCGCCCTTTAGGTAACCGAGTGCCGAGCTTATATGCA
Organism: Pristiophorus japonicus; assembly: GCF_044704955.1. Classification (NCBI taxonomy): domain Eukaryota; kingdom Metazoa; phylum Chordata; class Chondrichthyes; family Pristiophoridae; genus Pristiophorus; species Pristiophorus japonicus. Next base: position 110,955,695 of record NC_091991.1, on the reverse strand, counting down.
TTAAAGGGTCCCTCTACTCAGGAAGATGGCAGGTAAGAATTTCTTCAGTGAAGTTAGTTATGAAGATGCTGAAGAAGGAACGAAACTATGTGGAGAGACTGGAGAAGCTGGGATTGTTCTCCTTGGAGCAGAGAAGGTTAACAGGAAATTTAATAGAGGCGTTATGATAGAGTAGCTAGGGAGACACTGTTTCCACTGGCAGGAGGGTCAGTAACCAGACAATGCAGAGTTAAGATAATTGTCAAAAAAGCCAGGGTGGAGCTGAGTTTTTTTTTACACAGCGAGTTATCATAAGAAATAGGAGCAGGAGTAGACCATTCGGCCCCTCGAGCCTGCTCCGTCATTCAATGAGACCATGGCTGATGATCTACCTCAACTCCACTTTCCCTTATCCCTTGATTCCCTTAATATCCAAAAATCTATCGATCTCTGTCTTATATACTCAAAGACTGAGCCTCCACAGCCCTCTGGGGTATAGAATTCCAGAGATTCACCCCCCACTGAGTGAAGAAGGTTCTCCTCATGCAACCTTACAATCTGGAACGTGCTGCCTGAAAGGGCGGTGGAAGCAGATTCAATGGTAACTTTCAACAGGGAATTGGATAAATACTTGAAAAGGAAAACAATTGCAGGAATATGGGGCAAGAGCAGGGGAGCAGAATCAATCAGATAGCTCTTTCAAAATTCCGGTACAGCCACAATGGGCTGAATGGCCTCCTGTACTGTTGCATGATTCTATAAGTAATGTTCAATTCAATTTGGTGACCTAGTGTGGGGAGGAAATTAGCCACAATTTCTGTTCCTGATCAATTTCCACTGCTGGATAGTGCAGATGGGTACATGGTGAGTAGGGACAGGATTGGATTTGGCTACAATTTTCTCCACAGTTGAATAGCTGTATGACCGGCACCATTTGGACTCATGTTAAAGAACAAATTAACTTTCATTTATATAATACATATATATAACACTTTGTCATATCCTCAGGATGTCCCAAAGTGCATTACAACCAACAGGTTCCTGTTGAAGTGTAGTTACTGTTATGCAGGCAAATGTGGCAACCAATCTGCACACAGCAGTGAATGAATGACCAGGTAATCTGCTCTTGCTGGTGTAGAGTGAAGGAGGAATATTGGCCAGGAACGCTGGGAGAACTCCCTGCTCCTCTTCAAATTGTGTCTTGGGGTTTTGCATGTCCACCTTTTCGGACGACTCCTCAGCACTGCACTGGGAGTTTCAGCTCAAGATTATGTGCTCAAGCCCATAGCACATATGAAAAACACCCGAGAGCTGCTGGCATTCATAGAACCAATCCTCAATGTAAATCTGTGCCATTGTAAGAGAGAACTTGCATTTATATAGCGCCTTTCACAACCTCCGGTTGCCCCAAAGCGCTTTACAGCCAATGAAGTACTTTTGAAGTGTAGTCACTGTTGCAATGTAGGAAACGTGGCAACTAATTTGTGCACAAGTTTATATCGGTTAATAATAATAACCATTTTAGTGATGTTGGTTGAGTGGTAAACATTGGCAAGGACACCAGGGAAAACTTCACTGCTCTTCGAGATAGTGCCGTGGAATCTTTTACGTCCACCTGAGAGGGCATATAGGGCCTCAGTTTAACGTCTCATCCGAAAGACGGCACCTCCGACAGTGCAGCACTCCTTCAGTACTGTCAGCTTGATTTTCTGTTCAAGCCAAGTCAGACGAGAGTGCTACCCACTGAGTCCCGGCTAACAGTGTCCCAAGACAGCCCAAAGCGGCTTACAGCCAATGCAGTACTTTTGAAGTGCAATCACTGTTATACTGTAGGAAATGTGAGCGGTATGGGACTAGGCGACAACAATCCAGAGCTTGGGTCTCGAGAATTCATGGGCCAGGTGCACTTTTCAAAGCATCTGTATAACTTTTTTCTTGCAGTTAAGATATTTTTATTCATTTGATAGTTTAAAACTTGTAGAACTAAGGTATCAAATTATATTCTACAGGGACCCTTCTGTCCAGAACACACAAACCAGTGGCTCGAGTATCATTTTTGCAGATCCTAGCTCTGAGGCAAGAATGGGAAAGACTTTGTACAGGAGCAGACTGGTTGAGGAAGAGCTGTGCACGAGCACTTCAAAGGAAAATGGCAATCTAATGTCCTTCTGCAATGAAGACTATGGAGCAAAACTACTAAACAATGGTGGGCGCCAATCACCAGCCTTATTCCCGGGAGCGAAGAGTCTCAAGGTGCACTCTTCACGTCTTTATTTGAAGAGCGTGGCTGAGCACAGCGGCACAGATCCAAGCTCTGAGCCACAATTGTTCCATGTCGAAAAGAACAAATTGGACCCGTTGGTTGAAGCAATGGAGACGGAGACACAAGACTCCGAGAGGGACGAGGACAGAGGAACCGGTGCGGTGGAGGAGATTTCAGGGTCGTCTGTCTACCTGAGCAGTAGTTCAAGTTCAGAGGATGACCCGTCATTCACGGACGTATCTTCGGAGTCCAAGGTGAGGAAGCAGCAGCAACTGCTCTATAATCTTTTTGAAATTCAACATAAGGAATATCTGCTGGGGATAGGAATGCTTTTCCCATTCCATAACAGCCAGTGTCGGCACCAAACACACTCGCGTTAGATACTGAGGTGGTCTGAGGGGGCTTGACAGGGTAGATGCAGAGACGATGTTTCTCCTCGCGGGGGAATCTAGAACTAGGGGGCATAGTTTCAGAATAAGGGGTCGCCCATTTAAAACGGAGAGGAGGAGGAATTTCTTCTCTGAGGATTGTAAATCTTTGGAATTCTCAGCCCCAAAGAGCTGTGGAAGCTGGGTCATTGGATATATTTAAGGTGGAGATAGACAGATTTTTGAACGATAAGGGAGACAAGGGTTATGGGGAGCAGGCAGGGAAATGGAGCTGAGGCCAAGATCAGGTCAGCCATGATCTTATTGAATGGCGGAGCAGGCTCGAAGGGCCAGATGGCCTACCCCGGCTCCTGTTTCTTATGTTCTTATGTGGAGCATGGGTTCGATTTCAGAGTAAAAGTCCCTTTACACTGTCCTATCAAACACTCCCAGGGCAGGTACAACACAGGTTAGATTTCAGAGTAAAGCTCCCTCTACACTGTCCCATCAAACACTCCCAGGGCAGGTACAACATGGGTTAGATTTCAGAGTAAAGCTCCCTCTACACTGGCCCATCAAACACTCCCAGGGCAGGTACAGCACGGGTTAGATACGAGTAAAACTACCTCTACTCTGCCCCATCAAACACACTCAGGGGAGGTAGATACGGAGTTAGATACAGAGTAAAGCTCCCTCTACACTACCCCATCAAACACTTCCAGGGGAGGTACAGCACGGGTTAGATACAGAGTAATGCTCCCTTTACACTGTCCCATCAAAAACTCCCAGGGGAGGTAGATACGGAGTTAGATACAGAATAAAGCTCCCTCTACACTGCACCATCAAACACTTCCAGGGGAGGTACAGCACGGGTTAGATACAGAGTAATGCTCCCTCTACACTGTCCCACCAAACACTCCCAGGGGAGTTAGATACAGAGTAAAGCTCACTGTTGCTCTTCCATGAGACATAGCCCCTTTAAAGGAGTGCCCCTCCCGTATCAATATGGCATTTCCATTTTTCACACAAGCTATCAGAGTGGAGTTGACTATTAATGCTCCGATAAAGCCATTTTTACGCCATGGGCTTCAAGCCCACTGGGAACTCGTTGAGATCATCCAAATTCGCTTCAATGGGAAGCTTACAACCAGCAGAACAGCTCAATATGTTGGGTTCAAACCCAGGCTCCGCGGTTGAAGGAACTGACTGCTTCAAACAACCCCCCAGTTGGGCAGGATCTTCATCATTCCTTACGTTTGTGGCACTAGTGGTTTTACCAAAGCAATGCTAACGTCAAAGCTTTTCTGTTTAATGGACATATGTCAGTTCGTTGTGACACTTTGTAACTTGTACTTTACTAAGTAACCCTTGACCCCACTGTGCTTGCAAACTACCGCCCTATCTTCAATCTCCCTTTCCTCTCAAGTCCTTGAACATGTTGTTGCCTCCCAAATCCGTGCCCTGCTTTCCCGGAACTCTATGTTTGAATTCCTTCAATTTGGTTTCCGCCCCTGCCACAGTACCGAAACGGCTCTCATCAAAGTCGCAAATGACGGTGACAAAGGTAAACTATCCCTCCTCGTCCTTCTCGATCTATCTGCAGCCTTTGACACAATTGACCACTCCATCCTCCTCCAACGCCTCTCCACAATCGTCCAGCTGGGTGGGACTGCACTCACCTGGTTCCATTCTTATCTAATCATAGCCAGAAAATCACCTGCAACGGCTTCTCTTCCCGCTCCCGCATCGTTATCTCTGGTGTCCCCCAAGGATCTATCCTTGGCCCCCTCCTATTTCTCATTGACATGTTGCCGCTCAGCGACATTATCCGGAAACACAGCGTCAGCGTCAGTTTCCACATGTACGCTGACGACACCCAGCTCTACCTCACCACCACTTCTCTCGAGCCCTCCACGCTCACTAAATTGTCAAGACTGCTTGTCCGGCATCCAGTACTGGATGAACAGAAATTTTCTCCAATTAAATATTGGGAAAACTGAAGCCATTGCCTTTGGTCCCCGCCATAAACCAACACCATCCCTCTCCCTTGCATCTGTCTGAGGCTGAACCAGACAGCTCGCAAACTAGGAGTCATATTTGACTTGGAAATGAGCTCCCGGCCACATATTTGCGGCATAACTAAGACCGCCTATTTCCACCTCCGTAACATTGCCCGTCTCCGCTCCTGCCTCAGCTCATCTGCTGCTGTAACCCTAATCCATGCCTTTGTTACCTCTAGACTTGACTATTCCAACGCACTCCTGGCTGGCCTCCCACATTCTACCCTCTGTAAACTTGAGGTCATCCAAAACTCGGCTGACCGTGTCCTAACTCACACCGAGTCCCGCTCACCCATCACCCCGTGCTTGCTGTCCTACATTGGCTTCCGGTTAAGCAATGCCTCGATTTTAAAATTCTCATCCTTGTTTACAAATCCCCCCATGGCCTCGCCCCTCCCTATCTCTGTAATCTCCAGCCCCACAACCCCCTGAGATGTCTGCGCTCCTCAAATTCTGTCCTCTTGAGCATCCCTGATTATAATCGCTCCACCATTGCTTATTTCTTACGTGGCTCGGTGTCAAATTTACTTGTTTTGTCTTATAACACTGCTGTGAAGTGCCTTACTCCATTTTACTACGTTAAAGGCGCTATATAAATATAAATTGTTGTTAAATGATCATGAGTCCCAATGGTGGAAGCTGTGCACCGTAAATTTTGAATTTGAAATCTATTAACGATTTTTAAAAATCCGATTGTCATCTCACATTTTGCACTTCAGGAAGGATATATTGGCTCTAGAGCAGGTGCACCACAGATTCACCAGAATGATACTAGGGCTAGAAGTGTTAAATTATGAGAACTAGGCTTGTATTCCCTGGAGATTTAGGAGTGATCTAATTGAGATGTTTAAGATGATTAAAGAAGTTGATTGGGTAGATAGAGAGATACTATTTCCTCTAGTAGAGGAGTCCAGAACAAGAAACATATAAGATACTGAGGGGGCTTGACAGGCTAGATGCTGAGAGGATGTTTCCCCTCGTGGGGGAATCTAGAACTAGGGGGCATAGTTTCAGAATAAGGGGTCGCCTAATTACAACAGAAATGAGGAAGGTTTTTTTCTCCGAGGGTCATGGATCTGTGGAGTTCTCTGCCCCAGGGAGCTGTGGAGGCTGGGTCATTGAATATATTTAAGGTGGCAATCGACAGATTTTTGAAAGATAAGGGAGTAAAGGGTTATGGGGAGCGGGCAGGGAAGTGGAATTGAGTCCATGATCTTATTGAATGGCGGAGCAGGCTCGAGGGGCCGAATGGCCTACTCCTGCTCCTATTTCTTATGTTCTAAGAGGGCATAACCTTAAAATTAGAGCTAGGCAGTTCAGGGGTGATGTCAGGAAGCACTTCAGCACTTAGAGCAGTGGTTATCTGGAACTCTCTTCAAAACAGCTGTTGAAGCTGGGGGTCAGTTGAAAATTTTAATACTGAGATTGATAGATTTTTGTTAGGCAAAGGTATTAAGGGTTACGGAACCAAGGCGGATTACCGAACTAAGATACAGATCAGCCACAATCTAATTCGAGGGACTGAATGGTCTCCTCCTGTTCCTGTGGGCCCAAGTTTCAGGAACGGCGCAGCCCCGACCTGGACGCCCGTTTTTCGCGCCAGAAAGTGCGCCTAAAAAATACTTACCGATTCTCCGGCTCCCTGCAGGTCCTCTGGAGCTGGGCGTGGCGCAGCAAGAGCTGTAAGGGGCGGAACCAGGTCCCTGTGCTGAAAACAGTGGCGGGACCTCTGCACAGACGCGCATGTGCAGTAGCTCCAGGCGCCCAAAACTGTGTGGGAGGGGCCCGAAGCACGCAGCCCCTAGCCCTGGCCGAATGGCCTCAGTGGGGCTGCATGGATCAGGCTGTACCTCCCTCGCCCAGCTCCTGCTTCCTCCCGACCCGACCCACCCCCCCCGGACCGGACGCGACTCGCGCTTCCCCCCACCCCGAGACCGGACCCGACCCTGGACTCAACCCCCCCACCCGACCCGACTCCCGCAGCCCCCCCCCCCAGACCGGACCCGAACCCCCCACCCGGACCCGACTCCCGCTCCCCGACCTGCTCCCCCCCCGCCCCGACTCGACTCATGCACCCACTCCCCCCACCCCTGCCCCCGGTCCCGACCCAACTCCCACTCCCCCCCAGACCCAACCCTTGCCCCGACCCCCGGCCACCAACCTTTAAATCCGGTGCTGGGAGTAGGCCCCGCCTGAAGTCTTGGGCCCGGCCGGGCCCGGCCCGTTCAGCCTCCCCTCCCTCCCCCCCTCCTCCCTTCTCTCCCTCCCTCCCTCCCTCCCTCCCTCCCTTCCTTCTCTCCCTCCCTCCCTCCCCCCCTCCCTTCCTTCTCTCCCTCCCTCCCTCCCCCCCTCCCTTCTCTCCCCCTCCCTCCCTTCTCTCCCCCTCCCTCCCTTCTCTCCCTCTCCCTCCCTTCTCTCCCCCTCCCTCCCTTCTCTCCTTTTCCCCCTCCCTCCCTCCCCCTCCATTACAGCAGTGACTACATTCCAAAAGGTACTTCTTTGGCTGTAAAGTGCTTTGGGACATTCTGAGGTTGATAAAGTCGCTACATAAATACACATCTTTCTTGCTTGTTTCTTAGATCCATTTCCACCTTATGCTATATATACAAATGCAGCTATGCGAAGGGTCGCTTCAGGATTGGATTCTGGAAAGGAATACCTGCCCGAGAGAGGATCCGTCACTTACCTGTGAGTTGTTTAATTCTTAATCATGTCTCATGCATCTTATGAAATATTCCATTCACTTGGTTCCATCTCTCCTATTTGATGCAAAATAAGTCTTTATATATATATATATTTTTTTAACTCATTAAAATTGTAAAATTCCACTTTCAACTTTTTGGCACCCTTCAGGTCGGTTTGGTTTGGTGGAGTCCGGCTGCACCACGCACATATTCCGTCAGCTTCTCGAGGGCGTGCGATTCATCCATTCCAAGGGTGTCATGCATAGAGACTTGAAGGTGAGTCTGTGTCACAGCGCTCGTTGCATTCCTTCACCAAACCGTACAAGGAAGAAAGAGGCCATTCTGCCCATCGTGCCTGTACCGGCTCTTTGAAAGAGCCATCCAGTTAGTCCCACTCCCTCCCTGCTCCCCATAGCTCTGTAATTTTTTCCTTTTCAAGTATTTATCCAATTCTCTTTTGAAAGTTACTATTGAATCTGCTTCCACCGCCCTTTCAGGTAGCGAGTTACACAACTCGCTACGTAAAATAAATTCTCATCTTCCCCTCTGGCTTTTTTGTCGATTATCTTAAATCTGCGTCCTCTGGTTACTACCCCTCCCGCCAGTTTCTCCTTATTTATTCCATTTATAAGATCAGCCATGATCTCATTGAATGGTGGAGCAGGCTCGAGGGGCCCTCGAGCCTACTCCTGCTCCTATTTCTTATGTTCTTAACACTTCTTATTAAATCTCCCCTTAACCTCCTCTGTTCGAAGGAGGACAATCCCAGCTTCTCTAGTCTAATCAGATGATGGAAGTGACCCTGTATTAAATTTCGCACAAATACTCTGTCCTTTCATTATGAATCCGGCAATCGCAAAGTAATACCATGGACCTTTTGTTCCTCAGTCAGTGTTTCTCGAGCTCCCCCCCCACCCCCCTGCTCTTATCGCGAAAAAAAGAACCACAGTCAAATAACAATGTTTTTTTAAAAAGAACATAGTGTTTAGTTTAAGCAGTGGCTGCTTTGGGAAAGTATATCAGGCTAGAATTTGCACTGCATCTCCGCCCGGATTCTCGGCGGCATTGGTCGATTTGGGCGAAAACCGGGTCAGCGAAAAATTCCATAAAGAGTTTCAGCGGCGGTTTCGAAATACCGCTGGGGAGCGGACTGCCGGCGTGCTCCGCCCAAGGACCGCCATCGCCCAAGTTTTGACTCAGCGGTGACCCGTAGGTCAGTCGGAAAAAAAACCCCACGAGAAGCAGCAGGAGCTGGGCGGTAGGTAAGTAGATAATAGATATTTAATAATTATTTTAACATTCTTTTAGAGCGATTAAGGTGAAAAGGGTCCTGAGAATGTTTTCTGATGTCTTATTTTATGTTTTTTTGGAAAAAATATTTTTTGTACTTTCCCCCTCCGAGGCCCAACCCACAGCCTCAGTATGAATTTTAGTAATAACCGCCCATTTTGTTGAAGAACCGCCCAATCAGCCCAAGGTTCCATTTTCCGCCGAAGGTCCATTTTTTTTTCACCGGGCAGAATTTTTTCCTTTTTTTGTGGAATTTTTTGCCGGTGGTAATTTTAAAATCTTAGCGGTATTTTGGGTGGCAATCCAGCGCTGGCAGATTTTTGGGAAATTCTAGCCCTTAGATTTAGTTCACAAGATTTTGAAACCTAGTCAAAAGCAAGGAGGGAGGAAAGGACACGACGGCACCGTGCTCAGTTAGCTCTCAGGTTTTTGATGGGAGCAAAGTGGCAAAAATTCCGCACGTAATATTTCAGTGAGAAGACGAGCCTGTCAAATGATTGACAGGCCAGGTGTGTCTACATATGAACATAAGAAATAGGAGCAGGAGTAGACCATTTGGCCCCTCGAGCCTGCTCCGCCATTTAATAAGATCATGGCTGATCTGATCATGGACTCAGCTCCACTTCCCTGCCTGCTCCCCATAATCCTTTACTCCCTTATCGCTCAAAAATCCGTCCGTCTCCGCCTTAAATTTATTCAATGACCCAACCTCCACAGCTCTCTAGGGCAGAGAATTCCACAGATTTACAACCCTCTAAGAGAAGAAATTCCTCCTCATCTCAGTTTTAAATGGGCGGCTCCTTATTCTGAAACTATGCCCCCTAGTTCTAGATTCCCCCTTGAGTGGAAATATCCTCACTGCATCCACCTTGTTGGACCCCCTCATTATCTTATATGTCTCAATAAGATCACCTCTCATTCTTCTTAACGCCAATGAGTATAGATAGGCCCAACCTGCTCAACCTTTCTTCATAAGTAAACCTCTTAATCTCAGGAATCAACCAAGTGAACCTTCTCTGAACAGTCTCCAATGCAAGTATATCCCTCCTGTACGCAGTACTCTCGGTGTGGCCTCACCAATACCCTGTACAGTTGTAGCAGGACTTCTCTTCTTTTATACTCCATCCCCCTTGCAATAAAGGCCAACATCCCATTTGCCTTTCTGATTACTTGCTGTACCTGCGTACTAACATTTTGTGTTTCATGCACAAGGACCCCCAGGTCCCTCTTTACTGCAGCATTTTGTAAATTTTCTCCATTTAAATAATAATTTGCTTTTTTATTTTTTCTGCCAAAGTGAATAACCATACTTTCCCACTCCATCTGCCAAATTTTTGCCCACTCACTTAGCCTGTCTATATCCCTTTGCAGATTTTTTGTGTCCTCTTCACAACTTGCTTTCCCAACCCATCGTTGTATCATCAGCAAACTTAGCTACTTTACACTTGGTCCCTTCATCCAAATCATTAATATAGATTGTAAATAGTTGAGGCCCCAGCACTGATCCCTGTGGCATCCTACTAATTACTGTTTGCCAACCGGAAAATGACCCATTTATCCTGACACTCTGTTTTCTGTTAGTTAGCCAATCTTCTATCCATGCTAATATATTTTCCCCAACCCTGTGAACTTTCATCTTGTGCAGTAACCTTTTATGTGGCACCGTATCGAATGCCTTCTGGAAATCCAAATACACCACATCCACTGGTTCCCCCTTATCCACCCTGCTCGTTACAATCTCAAAGAACTCCAGCAAATTTGTCAAACATGATTTCCCTTTCATAAAACCATGCTTGATTGAATCATGCTTTTCCAAATGTCCTGCTACTGCTTCCTTAAAAATGGCCTCCAGCATTTTCCCAATGACAGATGTTAGGCTAACTGGTCTATAGTTTCCTGCTTTCTGTCTGCCTCTTTTTTAAAATAGGGGTGTTACATTTGCTGTTTTCCAATCCACTGGGACCGCCCCAGAATCCAGGGAATTTTGGTAGATTACAACCAATGCATCCACTCTCTCTGCAGCCACTTCTTTTAAGATCCTAGGATGTAAGCCATCAGGTCCAGGAGACTTGTCCGCCTTTTGTCCCATTATTTTACCGAGTACTTTTTTTTTAGTGATTGTTTTAAGTTCCTCCCTCCCTTGATTATCCATTATTGGGATGTTTTTAGTGTCTTCTACCGTGAAGACCGACACAAAATATTTGTTCAAAGTTTCTGCCATTTCCCTGTTTCTCATTATTAATTCCCCAGTCTCACCCTCTAAGGGACCAACATTTACAGTAGCCACTCTCTTATAAGAACATAAGAATTAGGAACAGGAGTAGGCCATCTAGCCCCTCGAGCCTGCTCCGCCATTCAACAAGATCATGGCTGATCTGGCCGTGGACTCAGCTCCACTTACCCGCCCGCTCCCCATAACCCTTAATGGTTAAAAATCTATCTATCTGTGATTTGAATACGTTCAATGAGCTAGCCTCAACTGCTTCCTTGGGCAGAGAATTCCACAGATTCACAACCCTCTGGGAGAAGAAATTCCTTCTTAACTCGGTTTTAAATTGGCTCCCCCATATTTTGAGGCTGTGCCCCCTAGTTCTAGTCTCCCCGACCAGTGGAAACAACCTCTCTGCCTCTATCTTGTCTATCTCTTTCATTATTTTAAATGTTTCTATAAGATTACCCCTCATCCTTCTGAACTCCAACGAGTAAAGACCCAGTCTACTCAATCTATCATCATAAGGTAACCCCCTCATCTCCGGAAACAGCCTAGTGAATCGTCTCTGTACCCCCTCCAAAGCTAGTATATCCTTCCTTAAGTAAGGTGACCAAAATATTTCCCTGTTCTCCATTATTAATTCCCTAGTCTCATCCTCCCAGGGGACCAACATTTACAGTAGCCACTCTTTTCCTTTTTATGTACCTATAGAAACTCTTACTACTTGTTTTTATATTTCTTGCTAGTTTACTTTCATAATCTATCTTCCCTCTTTTTTTTAAGTCTTTCTTTGCTGGTTTTTAAAAGTTTCCCAATCCTCTGGCCTCCCACTAATCTTGGCCGCTTTGTATGCCATTGTTTTCAATTTGATACCCTCCCTTATTTCCTTAGTTAGCCACGGATGGTTATCCCTTCTCTTACAGTCTTTCTTTCTCATTGGAATATATTTTTATTGAGAGTTATGAAATATCTCCTTAAATGTCTGCCACTGCTGTAATCTATTTTCCCGGTCCACTTTAGTCAACTCTGCCCTCATATCTTTATTTAAGCTTAGGACACTGGTTTGAGATCCAACTTTCTTACCCTCCAATTGAATTTGAAATTCAACCATGTTATGGTCACTCATTCCTAGAGGATCCTTTACTACGAGATCATTTATTAATCCTGTCTCATTACACAGTACCAGATCTAAGATAGCCTGCTCCCTGGTTGGTTCCGCAACGTACTGTTCAAGGAAACTATCCCGGATACACTCTATGAACTCTTCCTCAAGGCTACCTTGAGTTGTAAACAGAGGGATATTTTCAAAACTCTTTTTATTTTCTGATGTCTAATCAATTGAGAGAGTTAAAGCAGTGGCCACCAAGTGACGTTGGAAGTTACTCAGGCTTCTGCAACGTTACCTGTCGGTGAATCTACAATAAATAAACGGCAGTCGGTGAAGTCAGAGGTGCATGAGGAGCAGACTGTTGTCCAGCTCCCCTTGACCCTCCCGCTCTGGCTGCTCTTTGGGCTTGGCCGCGATCTCTGCCAGCCTGTCGGCGTAGTCCTGGCAGCCGTACACGAACTGCCAGACCAGGGTGGGCAGGACATGCTTGAGGTGTTGGCCGCGCCGGTGGCCGTAGACCTTCCTGATCGCCACCCGGCAGAGGTCGCGGAGCGCCGGAGGCTCCCGGCTCAGGGCCAGCAGGAAGTCGCGGTGCCAACGGAACTCGGGGGCTAGCAGGCCGCAAGGCAGCTGCCCCCCGGCGCCAGCGATGCGGGCCGGGCAGGAGAGGCTGAGCAGCTTGGCCAGCAGACGGCCGCACCGCAGGTTGGGCCGGCGCTCCAGGAAGAGGGAGAGGGCCGACTCGCCCCGCTCGGTCCGCAGGCCTAGGTCGGCGTCGTGCTCCAGCAGCAGCTCGACGATCTCCTCCCTTCCCCCAAAGCAGGCCTCGTGGACGGCCGTTCTGCCCCGCCGGTCCCGGGCGTCCACAGCGGCTCCGGCCCCCAGCAGTGCCCGCACGCAGCACAGGCCGGCCCCCAGCCGCTGCCCGCCCTTGCCCGAGGCCGCGCAGACGGCCAGCTGCAGTGGGGTGCTGCCGCTGCCCGCCACTCGGCAGTCCACCCGCGCCCCCCGGCCCAGCAGCTCCTCCGTCATGCGGCGGTCCAGCACCCCGCTGGCCATGTGCAGCGGGGTCATGCCGTGCTGGTCGCGGGCCTCCAGGTCGGCGCCGTGCCGCGCCAGGATGGCCACGGCCGGCCAGGCCCCGTGCCGCACAGCCAGGTGAAGCGCCGTGTCCTGCCCCTCACCCTCGATGGCCGCGTTGACCTGCACTCCGTGCTGGCACAGCAGCTGGAGGCAGGACTCGGCCCGGCTCTGCATGGCCGCCATGGCTTTCTCAAACTTGGTCTTGGGTACAATCCAGTCCCGGACTATGTTGGGCCAGTGCACGATGATCAGATGCAGTGCTGTCCGGCCTCTGGCATCCCTACGGCAAAGAAAGAGAAAGAACATTCATCAGAATTTGAAAAAAGGACTTGCAATTTTCTACTGCCTTTGACAACCTTAGGACATCCCAAAGCACGTTACAGCTAATGGAGTATTTTTTTCACTATAGGCAACGGGGTAGCCAATTTGCGCACGGCAAGATATCGCATACTTCTTTGTGAGACCTTTTACTCCCACCCGAGAAGGCAGACAGACCTCAGTTTAACATCTCATCCGAAAGACGGCACCTCCGACAGTGCAGCACTCACTCAGTGCTGCCCCTCCGACAGTGCAGTGCTTCCTCAGTACTGCCCTCCGACAGTGCAGTGCTTCCTCAGTACTACCCCTCCGACAGTGCAGTGCTTCCTCAGTACTGCCCCTCCGACAGTGCAGTGCTCCCTCAGTATCGTCCCTCCGACAGTGCGTGCTGGAGAGCGATGGCTGTGAATAGGGCGACTGGATTGGACGTCACCAAGGTCTAGCAGGAGTGGTGAGGTTGGGGCCCAGGAGAAGCATGAGTTCAGGGCCAAGAAGAGCCAGCGGCAGCATGGGCCCAGCCCACACTGCGATATGTGTGCGCACTGGGCCCGTGCAACAGAGCTGGTCTCCAGTCGTCCTGGTTAATCCTTCCCACTGGACCAAGACCTAGCTCTGTCAAGCCCGTGTAGTGGCTGGTGTGCAACGGCCACCACACATTAAAAAAATCCACGCACAAGCATCTTCCACCCTTCAATATGTAGTTCGTGATCTGGAATATTAGGTCTTTCATTGAAACACCTGTGAACTCGTCCCTTTTTGGTGTGGAAGCAAGTCATCCTCGATATGAGGGAGCGCCTATGATGATGATGCTCCCTCAGTACTGCCCCTCCGACAGTGCGGCGCTCCCTCAGTACTGCCCCTCCGTGTGCTCAATTCTCTGGAGTGGGATTTGAACCCACGACCTTCTGACTCAAAAAGTGACAGTGCTGCTACACACAGAGCCACAGCTGACACTTAGTTATTGTTACAAATTATTGCCCAGGAACTGACATTTTAAAAACTGCACAATGACTGTACTCAGGCTCCCAATCGCATTGCTTGCACAAGGTGCATGGGATTTGTGGAGAGATGTTATATCAAATCATCTGCCCTACTCTTAAGTAAAAGTACTCCAGTCCAGTACTGAGGGATCCCACAACATTATTTCGAAGAAGAGCAGGGGAGTTATCCCTCAATCAAAATCTATAAAAACAGATTATCTGGGTCATTATCACATTGCTGTTTGTGGGAGCTTGCAGTGTGCAAATTGGCTGCCGCGTTTCCTACATTACAACAGTGACTACACTTCAAAAAAAGTGCCTTATTGGCTGTAGAGCGCTTTGGGATGTCCTGAGGTTATGAAAGGTGCTATATAAATGCAAATTATTTATTTTACCACCATGGCACCTTAATTATTCAGAATAAATATAGAGCGTCAATTCTGGTCCGCCCAGGCCTCTTGTCCCGTCCCATTTAGAGAGGCCTCATGCACACTGCTCGAGAAGCACCGGAACAGATTAGAGCGTATAACTTGCAACAGTAAGTTAGTTACCTTGCCTCTATATCAGCCTTGTGTTGAAGTAAGCATTGTAAACTCTTTGCCTTTCTGTATGTTGCAGCCAAGTGGATTGGAAGGACGGCCAACTCCTTCGGATGATAGAAATGGATTACAAGTATTAGACTAATAACACGCATTTGAAAAGCATTGTCTTACACGGTGCTCGCTGACCTATATTGGCTCCCGGTCAAGCAACGCCTTGATTTAAAAATTCTCATCCTTGTTTTCAAATCCCTCCATGGCCTTGCCTCTCCCTATCTCTGTAATCTCTTCCTATTGGCTAGTCCTGTGCTGTTTGGAGGGAGCAGCCTGGGGCGGCCCGGCCCAGAAATCGGTGCGGTCCCGGCCTGCAAGACCATCAGCAGGCCAGGGTCATTGGAGGGAGCAGCGTGTGGCGGTAAACCACTGCAGGGAGCAGCGCGTGCTGCTGCAGGAGGGCGACGGCTGCGAAGCCAGGTCACTGGTTGCAGTGCGGGCAGGCACAGCAGGAGGGGCAAAGGAGCGGCAAGAGTCCATAGAGGGAAGTGACCGGGGCCCAGGAGAGGCGTGAATCTGGGGCCCAGAAGAGCCGAGGGCCCAGGGGCAGCACGGGCCAGCCCACACTGCGATATGTGTGCGCGCTAGGTCTGTGCAGCAGAGCAGGTCTTCAGTCGCCTTGGTTAACCCTTGCCACTGGACCAAGACCTAGCTCTGTCAAGCCCGTGTGGTGGCTGGTGTGCAACGGCCACCCCACGTTAAAAAAATCCACGCACAGGCATCTTCCATCCTTCAACATGTAGTTCAGGCCCTGGAATATTAGGTCCTTCATTGAAACACCTCTGAACTCATCCCTTTTTGGCATGGAAGCAAGTCATCCTCGCTTCGAGGGACTGCCTTTGAATCTCCTTCAGCCTCACAACCCCCACCGTCCCCCCCCCAACTCCCGCCCCCCCACCGGAGATGTCTGCGCTCCTCTAATTCTGCCCTCTTGAGCAGCCCTGATTATAATCACTCTACCATTGGTGGCCGTGCCTTCAGCTACCTTGGCCCTAAGCTCTGGAACTGCCTCTCTACCTCTCTACCTCTCTACCTCTCTACCTCTCTACCTCTCTACCTCTCTACCTCTCTACCTCTCTACCTCTCTACCTCTCTACCTCTCTACCTCTCTACCTCTCTCCTCCTTTAAGACGCTCCTTAAAACCTGCCACTCTGACCAAGCTTTTGGTCATCTACCCTAACATCTCCTTATGTGGCTCGGTGTCAAATTTTCTTTTTGGTAACGCTCCTGTGAAGCGCCTTGGGAAGTTTTACTATGTTAAAGGCGCTATATAAATGTAAGTTGTTGTGTTAAAATAATTGAGTTTTCTTAAAATTGATCAGTTTGGATTCTGTTTCACTGAAAATGCCTTAATATCTCCGCTCGTTCATTTTTGCGGCCTCTTCTCTCCTGAAGTCATTGACACGTGCTGGAGTACAGCCCTGGAGTACGGTTTCGTCAATCCTGTGACGAGATCCAGACAGTGACTATCATTTCAGGTGGTTATTCGGCTGTGGGAGGGAAACCAGCACTGAGCCCAGTTCTAGCTTCACCAACTTTCTGTACACCTGAACGTTCCAGCAGGAGTCACTATTGGAAATGGGAACCGCAGCTGACTCTTTGTTTCTAATCCTCTTTCCTTCCCCCTCTCTCGCCTTTTACATAAGAACATAAGAATTAGGAGCAGGCGGTCGGCCATTCGGCCCCTCGAGCCTGCTCCGCCATTCAGTGAGATCATGACTGATCTTCTACCTCAACTCCACTTTCCTGCACTATCCACATATCCCTTGACTCCTTTAATATCCAAAAATCTATCGATCTCTGTCTTGAATATACTCAACGACTGAGCCTCCACAGCCCTCTGAGAATTCAAAAGATGCACCACCCTCTGAGTGAAGAAATTTCTCCTCATCTCAGTCCTAAATGGCCGACCCCTTATTCTGAGACTGTGACCCCTGGTTCTAGACTCCCCAGCCAGAGGAAACATCCTCCCTGCATCTACCCTGTCAAGCTCTGTAAGAATTTTGTATGTTTCAATGAGATCACCTCTCATTCTTCTAAATCCTAGAGAATCTCAATCTCTCCTCATAGGACAATCCCCCCACCCCAGGAATCAGTCTGGTGAACCTTCGTTGCACTCCCTCAATGGCAAGTATATCCTTTCTTGGGTAAGGAGACCAAAATTGTACACAATACTCCAGGTGCGGTCTCACCAGGGCCCTACATAATTGCAGTAAGATGTCTTCACTCTTACAGTATAACACCTCATAATATCACTTCAGGGTAAGTAAGCTAATCTGACAGTATTCTCTATTTAAAGGAACTTCGAGCCTAATCAACAGGTTTTCCTGCTGGGTAGCTCATGTAAAAGGACAAACTGAAGGCATTGTCTCACTGATTATTTATGGTCATCAAATTGATGTGAACGACTGGACAAATACTGGACTTTTGTCCATCTGACGAGTCAAGCTTAGACCAATGGAATGTGTTTTATGTAAATTAGATGGCTAATAGCCCTGGGAAAGAAAACTCGACATCACGGACATCATCTCCAACGTATTTGAGAGACAATGTACGGAGATTCGGTCAGTAATGCCGTATATTGGTGCCCAGGATATTTACAGATGTAAAAGTAAACATTAGAAAGCCCCAGGATCTTTCCTTTGTGGTTAACTTCTTAACATCATCCGGCATTGACCATAGTCTCCCCTGTGTCACAGGTAAGAGAATTGATGATGCCCAACCAGTCTTGAACTATTCTTGTGCTCAAAGCCTTGGCTCGATCATATTCAAAAGGAGTGAATTATAAATGGGATGAATTTATGGATCCCAGGTCGGAATGGTTAACTTGGGGAAAGTGGGGTGTTTAAATCTCGACTCGAGTGTCCTGGCAATGATGGATCTACTCCTCTTCACTGCTTTCCTCCCTCATCCTCTGCAATGAGCAACTTATCCTCAGTGATTTCAACCTCCATCTCAATTTATCATGCTTTCTCTCCTCTGAGCTCACTACCCTCCTTTCCTCCCTTAATCTCTCCCTCTGTGTGAACTCCCCAACCCATATTCACGGCTACCCCCTTGACTTTGCCATATCTCATGACCTCGCTACTCCCATCGTGTCAATTGCAGATATGGCCATCTCTAACCACTTCCTCGTATCGCTCTCCATCCGCATCCCCCTTCTCCCCTTTCCCCCCCACCTCCAAACTCTACTTCTTTGTGTCTGCCCCTGGAAACAACTCTCTCCCGACTCTCTTACAACTGCACTTTCGAAATCCCAACTGTCCAGCCTTTGTCCCTACATTCACCATGACATTTCTGCAGCCACCGATCTGCTCAATCACACCCTCACCACCACCTTTGATGCCCTAGTGCCTATTAAAACCATTAATCTCTCTCACCCTGGCCATTCCTCCTGGTACAGCCCTCATCTTTGCTCCCTCAAGTCCAAGGGGCGCAGACTTGAACGGGTGTGGTGGACAACTAATTTAGCCATTCACTACCAGATCTGGCTGGCCCACATAAAGCATTATAGGGTCCTACTCTTGTCTGCCAAAACTGCTCACTATTCCAGGATCATTCTGGATTGCAAAGATAACTACTATTCTCTACTGCTAAGTCTACTTAAACCCCTCTACCCTGTCTCCACTACACTTACCTCCAACAACAAGTGTGAGGAGCTTATGCACTTCTTTGCCTCTAAGATTGAGACCATTCAATCAGCTGCCTCTGCCACTTCCCTTCCTTCCCCTAGCCCACCGGGCCGAACTTCCTCTGAGGTTCCCACCTGCCCTAGCCCTGAACTTGCATCTTTCTTCAGTTTCTCTCCGATTTCCCCTCTTGATCTCTCCGAGCTCATCCTGTTCATGGGACCACTTCCTGCTCCCTTGACCATATTCCCACCAAACTGCTGACCACCCAACTTCCTTTTCTGGCTCCCATGTTAGCTGACATTAACAGTTCTCTCTCCTCAGGTACTGACCCCCTCTCCTTCAAATCTGCCGTCATCACCCCTCTCAAAAAAACCCTTGACCCCTCCTTCCTTGCAAACTACCTCCCCATCTCCTACCTCCCTTTCCTCTCCAAAGTCCTTGAACGTGTTGTCACCTCCCAAATCCGTGCCCATCTTTCCCGCAATTCCATACTTGAATCCCTCCAATCCAGGATCCAGCCCTGCCACAGTACCGAAACGGCTCTCAAAAAAGTCACAAAGGTCATCCTTTGTGACTGTGACAATCCTAAACTATCCCTCCTCGTCCTTCTGGACCTGTCTGCAGCCTTTAACACGGTTGACCACTCTATCCTTCTCCAACGCCTCTCCACCGTCGTCCAGCTGGGTGGGACTGCACTCGCCTGGTTCCATTCTTATCTAATCATAGCCAGAGAATCACCTGCAATGGTTCCCCTTCTCACCCCCGCATCGTTACCTCTGGTGTCTCCCAAGGATCTATCTTTGGCCCCCTCCTATTTCTCATCTCCATGTTACCCCTTGGCGACATCATCCGAAAACACGGAGTCAGTTTCCACATGTACGCTAACGACACCCAGCTCTACCTCTCCACCCCTCCACGGTCTCTAAATTGTCAGACTGCTTGACCGACATCTAGTACTGGATGAGCAGAAATTTTATCCAATTAAATATTGGGAAGACTGAAGTCATTGTCTTCGGTCCCCGCCACAAACTGCGTTCCCTAGCCACCGACTCCATCCCTCTCCCTAGCATCTGTCAGAGGCTGAACCAGACTGTTCGCAACCTTAGTGTCATATTTGACCCTGAAATGAGCTTCCGGCCATATATTCCCAGCATAGCTAAAACCGCCTATTTCCATCTCCAGTACCATTTCCCGTCTCCGCCCCTGCCTCAGCTCATCTACTGCTGAAACCCTCATCCATGCCTTTGTTACCTCTAGACTTGACTACTCCAACGCACTCCTGACTGGCCTCCCACATTCTACCCGACGTAAACTTGAGGTCATCCAAAACTCGGCCCGTGTCCTAACTCGCTCACCCATCACCCCTGTGCTCGCTGGCCTACTTTGGCTCCCGGTTAAGCAACTCCTTGATTACAAAATTCTCATTCCTATTTTCAAATCTCTCCATGGCCTCGCCCCTCCCTATCTCTGCAATCTTCTGCCCCACAACCACCCGAGATATCCGTGCTCCTCTAATTCTGGCCTCTTAATTCCCTGATTATAATCGCCGAACCATTGGTGGCTGTGCCTTCAGTTGCCTAGGCCCTAAACCGTGGAATTCCCTCCCGAAACTTCTCCACCTCTCTACCCTCCTTTAAGACACTCCTTAAAACTTACCTCTTTGACCAAAGTCATTTGCCCGAATTTCTTATGTGGCTTGGTGTAAATTTTTTGCCTTATAAAACTCCTGTGATATTTTACTACGTTAAAGGCGCTATATTTAAGGGGAGACTAGACAAGCAAATGAGGGAGAAGGGAATAGAGGGTTATGCGGATAGAATTAGTGGAGCATAAACGCCGGCATGAACTGGTTGGGCCGATTGGCCTGTTTCTGTGTCATATATCCGATGTAATCCTATGTAATTAAATTATTGTTGAAACTAGAGGCTCAGTCAGATAATATATTCCTCCTATTTTGTTTTGACTAATTGATCAAAAAAGGAGATTTGTTTGAGGTGTTTAAAATCATGAAGGGTTTTGAAAGAGTAAATAAAGAGAAACTGTTTCTAATGGCCGAAGGGTCGAGAACCAACGTTCCCACGAAGGGGATCGCCGGAGGTCCTGCGCAAGCTGTTCACAAGTTCAAAATCTGGAAGAGACGACTGGCAGCAAATTTAACAGGAACACGCACGAACGAAAAATTAGAAGGAACATTGTCGATAACCAGAGGGCATGGATTTAATGTGATTGGCAAAAGAACCAGAGGCTACATAAGAAATAGGAGCAGGAGTAGGCCATAAGGCCCCTCGAGCCTGCTCCGCCATTCAATAAGATCATGGCTGATCTGATCATGGACACAACTCCACTTCCCCGCCCGCTACCCATAACCTATTATCCCCTTATCATTCAAGAAACTGTCTATTCTGTCTTAAATTTATTCAATGTCCCAGCTTCCACAGCTCTCTGAGGTAGTGAATTCCACAGATTTACAACCCTCTGAGAGAAGAAATTTCTCCTCATCTCAGTTTTAAATGGGCGGCCCCTTATTCTAAGATTATGCCCTCTAGTTCTAGTCTCCCCCATCAGTGGAAACATCCTCTCTGTATCCACCTTGTCAAGCCCCCTCATAATCTTATACATTTCGATAAGGTCGCCATTTTTCTGAATTCCAATGAATAGAGGCCCAACCTACTCAACCTTTCCTCATAAGTCAACCCCTCATCTCCGGAATCAACCTAGTGAACTTTCTCTGAATTGCCTCCAAAGCAAGTATATCCTTTCGTAAATACGGAAACCAAAACTGCACGCAGTATTCCAGGTGTGGCCTCACCAATATCTTGTATAGCTGTAGCAAGACATGAGGAAAAAGGGTTTTTTACGCCATGCGTGGTGAGGATTTGGAATGCATGCCCTGATAGGGTGGTGGATACAGATTCAACAGTAGCTTTCAGAAGGAAATGAGATAAATACTTGGAGCAATAATTGCAGGGATATGGGTAAAGAGCAGGGGGGGGGGGGGCGTAACAAACTGGGATCGCTCTTCGAAAGAGCCGGTGCAGACTCGATGGGCCGAATGTCCTCCTCCTCTACTGTACTGTTCTATGGTCACCCTGCCTGTATTGACCAGCTGCAGAATTGTTTCTACCAACAAGGTTTTTTACGTGCAGAGGAATTGGAGAAAATCACGTGATTCTTTTAACACTTCAAGCTGTGTAACCCCCAGGTATACGCTGGATGCAAGTTCAAAAAGTAAGGAAGGCTAAACTATATACGTTGATCATGAACCTTTACAGATTTTATATAAAATCCCTGATACACTTAAGAAAGTGTAAAAGGAATATCTTGAATTCATTGCTGGATTTACCTGAGTTTGAAGTTTGGGGAACAAGACACAGTTTTTCCAGATAGTTATGGGATCATTGATTGGATGGACCTTCAGCAAGTTTGTGATATTCTCTCGGTCTCCTTTCATAATAGCATCGTGAAGCTTGGCATGGCGATCGTTAAACTCAGCGCGGCATTCGCACATTTTTAATTAGTGTTCTTTGGCAGGGGTTTTCTTCAAAGTGACTTCAGGATCAGAACAGTCTCAGCTCATGCGGTCTCCATGGAACTGATTTGTGGAAACGGATGGGTGTGGCCGCTTACAGGTGGCCGGATCGAGACCCCTGCAGACTCCCGTCTTGCTTTGATGTGCCGGGCGACGTTTCCTGTTGGGAGGCAGCAGTTGCACATGCTCGATTTTGATTCGTTTCGGGTTGTGATGGTAGCAGATTGTGACATCACAATCTCCGCGTTCCGTTCAGAATTCGGACCGCGACGTCACAATCTTGAGTTGTGTTTGGGATTAGAACAGAAGAAATAGGAGCAGGAATCGGCCATTTGGCCCCTCGAGCCTGCTCCGCCATTTAATAAGATCACGTCTGATCTGCTCATGGACTTGGCTCCACTTCCCCGCCCGCTCCTCATAATCCTCAACTCCTTTATCGTTCAAAAATCTGTCCATCTCCACTTTAAATATATAAGAACATAAGAAGTAAGAGCAGTAGTAGGCCATACGCCCCCTCGAGCCTGCTCCACCATTTAATACGATCTTGGCTTATCCGATCATGGACTCAGCTCCACTTTCATGCCCGCTCCCCATAATCCCTTATCGGTTAACAAACTGTCTATCTCTGTCCTAAATTTATTCAATGACCCAGCTTCCACAGTTCTCTGAGACAGTAAATTCCACAGATTTACAATCCTCTGAGAAAAGAAATTTCTCCTCATCTCAGTTTTAAATGGGTGGCCCCTTATTCTAAGATTATACCCTCGAGTTCTAGTCTCCTCCATCAGTGGAAACATTCTCTCTGCATCCACCTCGTCAAGCCCCCTCATAATCTTATACGTTTCGATAAGATCGCTTCTCATTCTTCTGAATTCCAGTGAGAAGAGGCCCAACCTACTCAACCTTTCCTCATAAGTCAGCCCCCTCATCTCCGGAATCAACCGAGTGAACCTTCTCTGATTGGCCTCCAAAGCAAGTATATCCTTTCGTAAATATGGAAACCAAAACTGCACGCAGTATTCCACGTGTAGCCTCACCAATACCCTGTGTAGCTGTAGCAAGACTTCCCTGCTTTTATACTCCATCCCCTTTGCAATAAAAGCCAAAATTTCATTGGCCTTCCTGATCACTTGCTTGGTTGATTTGTTGAGATTCATGGTTGAGATGTGGCATAAATAAATAAGCTACTGTGCTCTTTTAAAGCCCAGAAACATTTTTCTCCATGGCCCTGACCACCATGTTTGCATCGGGGATTTCGGACTGGCCTGCAGTGACATCATCGTCGAGGCTTCGGACCCGTGGCCAGCAACAACCAAAGTAACTGGTGAGTATCGGAGATCACCGACATGTTTACTGCAGTGACAAATGATCTCTTTCCCCTGTGTACGGAGCATAAATCATAACGCAAGAGATAGAGTCTTGTACCATGCAGACGGACATTTACAGCACTAACTTTCCGATGTAGACTGCTGTTGCAATTTAATTAAACTAAGTTTTAAAACTGTGGATTTTATTTTAACGTATCAGGTAATTTGTCTCATTTCAAACAGACTTGTATTTCTATAGCACCTTTCATGGCCTCAGGATGTCCCAAATCGCTTTACAGCCAAAGTAGTACTTTTGAAGTGTAGTCACTGTTGTGATGTAGGAAACGTGCCAGCCAATTTGTGCAGAGCAAGCTCCCACAAGCTACAATGAAACAATCTTTTTTAGTGACGTTGTTTGAAGGATAAGTATGGGTCAGGACACTGAGGAGAACTCTGCTCTTCTCCAAATAGCTCCAATCTTTTATGTCCACCTGAGAGGGCAGATGTTTAACATTTCATTTGAAAGTCAGCACCTCTGACAGTGCAGCACTTGCTTAGTGCTGCACTGGAGCGTCAACCAAGATTTTGTACTCGAGTCTCTGGACTGGGTTTGAGCACTGGGATCAGCCATTCCTTTCTCCGTTTTGATCAGAAACACCATAAACATCTTCCCTTTATTTATATAAGTGCCTTCTCACATCCTCAAACCAGTAAATTATCTTTTGAAGGGCAGTCACATTTGTTATGAGGGCAGACACAACAGCTAATTTGTGCACAGCAAGATCCCACAAATACCAAATGAATGAATGACCAGACAATCTGTTTTTACATTAGAACATAAGAAATAGGAGCAAGAGTAGGACATTTGTCCCCTCGAGCCTGCTCTGCCATTCAATAAGATCATGACTGATCTGATCATGGACTCAACTCCACTTCCCTGCCCGCTCCCCATAACCCTTGACTCCCTTATCATTCAAAAATCTGTCTATCTCCGCCTTAAATATATTCAATGACCCAGCCTCCACAGCTCTCTGGGGCAGAGAATTCCATAGATTTACAACCCTAATTTCTCCTCATCTCAGTTTTAAATGGACAGCCCCTTATTCTAAGACTATGTCCCCTAGTTTTAGTTTCCCGAGTGGAAATTTCCTCTCTGCATCCACCTTGTCGAGCCGTCTCATTATCTTATACGTTTCAATAAGATCACCTCTCATTCTTCTGAACTTCAATGAGTATGGGCCCAGCCTACTCAACCTATCTTCATAAGTCAACCCCCTCATCTCCAGAATCAACTTAGTGAACCTTCTCTGAACAGCCTCCAATGCAAGTATATCCTTCCTTAAATACGGAGACCAAAACTGTACGCAGTACTCTAGGTGTGGCCTCACCAATGCCTTGTACCGTTGTAGCAAGACTTCTCTGCTTTTATACTCTATCCCCCTTGCAATAAAGGCCAACATTACATTTGCCTTCCTGATTACTTGCTGTACCTGCATACTAACTTTTTGTGTTCCATGCACAATGACCCCCAGGTCTCTCTGTATTGCAGCACTTTGCAATTTTTCTCCATTTAAATTATAATTTGCTTTTCTATTATTTCTGCCAAAGTGGATAACCTCACATTTTCACACATTATACTCCATCTGCCAAATTTTTGCTCACTCACTTAGCCTGTCTATATCCCTTTACAGATTTTTTGTGTCCTCCTCACAATTTGCTTTCCCATCCATCTTTGTATCATCAGCAAACTTGGCTACATTACACTCGGTCTCTTCATCCAAGTCATTAATATAGATTGTAAATAGTTGAGGACCCAGCACCGATCCCTGCGACACCCCACTAGTTACTGTTTGCGAACCGGAAAATGACCCATTTATCCCGACTCTCTGTTTTCTGTTAATTAGCCAATCCTCTATCCATGCTAGTATATTACCCCCAACCCTGTAAGCTTTTATCTTTTGCAGCAGCTTATGTGGCGGTTTATCCAATGCCTTCTGGAAATCCAAATACACATCCACTGGTTCCTCCTTATCCACCCTGCTCGTTACATCCTCAAAGAACTCCAGCAAATTTGTCAAACATGATTTCTCTTTCATAAAACCATGCTGATTCTGCTTGATTGAATCAGGCTTTTCAAAATGTCCTGCTACTACTCCTTTAATAATGGACTCCAGTATTTTCCCAATGACAGATGTTAGACTAATCGGTCTATAGTTTCCTGCTTTTTGTCTGCCTCCTTTTTTAAATAGGGGCGTTACATTTGCAGTTTTCCAATCCACTTGGACCGCCCTAGAATTCAGGGAATTTTGGTAGATTACAACCAATGCACCCATTATCTCTGCAGCCACTTCTCTTGAGACCCTAGGATGTAAGCCATCAGGTCCAGGGGATTTGTCCACCTTTAGTCCCATTATTTTATTTTAGTACTACTTCATTAGTGATAGTGATTGTATTAAGTTTCCCCCTACCTATAGCCCCTTGATTATCCACTATTGGGATGTTTTTAGTATCTTCTACCGTGAAGACCGATACAAAATATTTGTTCAATGTCTCTGCCATTTCCCTGTTCTCCATTATTAATTCCCCAGTCATCCTCCAGGGAAGCAACATTTACTTTAGCCACTCTTTTCCTTTTTATGTACCTGTAGAAACTCTTACTATCTGTTTTTATATTTCGTGCTGATTTACTTTCAGAATTTATCTTCCCTCTCAATCATTTTAGTCGTTCTCTGCTGGCTTTTAAAAATTTCCCAATTCTCTGGCCTCCCACTAGTCTTGGCCACATTGTATGCCTTTGTTTTCAATTTGATACCCTTCCTTATTTCCTTAGTTAGCCACGGATGGTTATCCCTTCTCTTACAGCCTTTCCTTCTCATTGGGATATATTTTTGTTACGAATTATGAAATATCTCCTTAAATGTCTGCCACTGCTCATCAACCGTCCTACACTTTAATCTATTTTCCCAGTCCACTTTAGCCAACTCTGCCCTCATACCTTTGTAGTCTCCTTTATTTAAGCTTAATACCCTAGTTTGAGAACCAACTTTCTCACCCTCCAACTGAATTTGAAATTCAACCATATTATGGTCACTCATTCCTGGAGGATATTTTACTACGAGATCATTTATTAATCCTGTCTCATTACACAGTACCAGATCTAAGATAGCCTGCTCCTTGGTTGACTCCGCAACGTACTGTTCAAGGAAACTATCCCAGATACACTAACTCCTCAAGACTACCCTGGCCAATTTGCTTTGTCCAATTAATATGAAGATTAAAATCACCCATGATTATTGCCGTTCCTTTATTACAAGCCTCCATTATTTCTTGATTTATATTCCGTCCAACAGTGGTGATTGAGGGAGGAACTCTATCCAGGACACCAGGAGAATGATAGAATCTTACAGCCTGGTTGGAGGCCATTCGGCCTACCCTGTCCATGCCAGCTCTTTGAAACAACTATCCAATTAATTCCACTCTCCCCCTGCTCTTTCCACATAGATCTTTAAATTTTTTTTTCAAGTATTTATCCAATTCCCTTTTGAAATTTACTATTGAATCTGCTTCCACCGCCCTTTCAGGCAGTGCCTTACTCGTCAAATGGTTCCTGAGATCTAGGCAGGCAGGGCCTCACTTTAAAATATCTGAACGATGGCACCTCAGTACTGCAGCACTCCCTCAGTACTGCACTGAAATGTCAGCCTAGATTATGTGCTCAAATCCATAGGGGGGCTTGAACCCACATTCCTCTGACTGAGAGGGGACAGTGCTATCACCTTAATTACCCATGAAGGAAGAGAAAAAAGGTCACCTGTCTCAGGAAAAGCAACTTATATTTTGAAATATAATTTTCTGTTCATGTCATCGGGCTCCTCACTGCCCTTCGGGTAGGGTGTGAATAAAATCCATCCGAGAGTTAACCTGGGCTTCCACTGTGCATTTTTTTTTATTAGCTAGATCAAGAACTCTATTTGGCAATGAAACCATATCTGAAAAATGGAGAGGAAACATAGAAACATAGAAAATAGGAGCAGTAGTAGGCCATTCCGCCCTTCGAACCTGCACTGCCATTCGATATGGTCATGACTGATCCTCTATCTCAACACCATATTCCCACTTTTAAAGGAAAATAGAGGGGAAGCAGAGAGGAGACGGGTGTGTTTAGTAACTTGTCCACAGTGTGTGAAGATAACTTATGTGATGAGGACTGTGATAAATTAATCTGATTTATCTGAAGAGATCTCTTCTTGTACTCTTGCTGAGGACATATTGACCTTTCCTGTTTACTGTTCCCTGCCAGATTCAAAGCACACCTCAGGAGTGGGAACTTGTCTGTATGCTTCCCCTGAACAATTGCAAGGCTCTCACTATGATTTTAAGGTACACATATCTCTTAAAAATGCAATCCACCTGTTTATTTTCTATTCATATATTCTCCAGGCCAACTTGTTAATGCTTATATTTTTACAGCTGGAATACACAAGAACATAAGAAATAGAAGCAGGAGTAGGCCATCTGGCCCCTCGAGCCTGCTCCGCCATTCAATAAGATCATGACTGATCTATCTTGGCCTCAACTCCACTTCCCTGCCCGCTCCCCATAACCCTCGACTCCCTTATCGTTCAAAAATCTGTCTATCTCTACCTTAAATATATTCAATGACCCAGCCTCCACAGCTCTCTGGGGTAGAGAATTCCAAGGATTCACGACCCTCAGAGAAGAAATTCCTCCTCATCTGTTTTAAATGGGTGGCCCCTTATTCTGAAACTATGCCCCCTAGTTCTAGAATAGCAGAATGCAGGATTTAATTTGGGGTGATGGGATGTTTTATCAGACGCAATTTTAACATGGGGAAACTGATCAGATTGGGTGCAATGCTGGTTTTACACCCCGTCCAATTTTACTCTCTATTGAAGTCAATATTGGATAGGGTGTAAAACCAGCTTTCAACCCAATCCCTCGGGTTTCCCGCTAGGTTAGAATTAGGTTAAAATTACACCCAAGTGGAAATTGGGAACTCTTCATCCCCTGCACGCCCCCTCCCCCCCAAAAAAAAACTGTTGAATCTGGGGATCAATTGAAAATTTCAAAACTAACATTGATTGATTTTTTTTTTGTAAGGCAAGGGTTACGGAGCCAAGGCAGGTAAATGGAAATAAGATAAACATCAGCCGTGATCTAATTGAATGGCGGAACAGGGTCCAGGGTCTGAATGGCCTCCTCCTGTTCCTTATTAATTGAGGAACTGCATGGTTTCCTTTGTCAAATTAACTGGGACTGAATTATTATATTAAGTCTTTGTTTTAAATTGTATGAAGTGATCTGCCTTGGTGTTACCCACGGGATATCAAGTGTCGTCTTCCGTGAAATCGGGTTAGAGGGCATGGGATAATTGGAACAATGCAATCAGACATAATTCAATCCCCAAACAGTCTATCCTTATTTTTACATAAAACTTTGATTTTATATTATTTATAGCTAAATAATAAAAATTACAGGAACTTGAGTTGGTTGAGAAGTTGAGTTGGTTGGAGAGTAGGAGCTTTTCTGCAATACAGGCAGAGGAGCTGGGAGATGTAAAACTCAGACACAACAGCACCACCATTGGCTGAAGGGGGTAATTACAGTGTGACAAGTTTACATAGACATGTTCTATTATAAATGTGGACATAGGGATTTATAAAGGAATATTTGACAAAAGTGTAACAAAAACGTGATGACAGGAAGTAAGATTTTATGGACAGGAAACCAATGCAGACATTGTTTTATAAATTTTTTTTATAGCTATATATAAATTACTGCACAAAATAACCTACATGAATATAAGGCTGCTCTTGTAAAATTCAGAGAACATTTGAGTTACACAAAAAGTTAGTTTGCAGGTACAGCAAGGAATTAGGAAAGCAAATGGAATGTTGGTCTTTATTGCAAGGGGGATAGAGTATAAAAGTAGGGAAGTCCTACTACAACTGTGCAGGGTATTGGTGAGGCCACACCTGGAGTACTGCACACAGTTTTGGATTCCTTATTTAAGGAGGGATAAACTTGCATTGGAGGCAGTTCAGAGAAGGTTCACGAGGTTGATTCCTGAGATGAAGGGGATGTCACATGAAGAGAGGTTGAGCAGGCTGGACCTATACTCATTAGAGTTTAGAAGAATGAGAAGTGATCTTATTGAAACGTGTAAGATTCTGAAGGGGCTTGTCAGGGTAAATGCAGAGGATGTTTCCCCTCGTGGGCATCATTTCAGAATAAGGGGTCGCCCATTTAAAACGGAAATGAGGATTTTCTTCTGAGGATTGTGAAGCTTTGGAATTGTCTGCCCCAGAGCTGTGGAGGCTGGGTTATTGAATATATTTAAGGTGGAGATAGATAGATTTTTGAAAGGTAAGGAAGTCGAGGGTTATGGGGAGTGGGCAGGGAAGTGGAGTTGAGGTCATGATCAGATCAGCCATGATCTTATTGAATGGCGGAGCAGGCTCAAGGGGCCAAATAGCCTACTCCTGCTCCTATTTCTTATGTTATATCTTCTCCACTCAATACTTTGCATCTATCCATCCTGGCTTCTAACTAATACTTTTGCAATGGTTTACACCATGGATTTTAAGTTTAGTCTGTGGTTCATAGAATCGTAGAGCACAGTGCCTTCATTAGTGCCTCAGCTGAGATCCAACAGTTCACCACAAAGCAAAGATATAATCTGGAACTGACCTATGTCTATAGTTAGGTACCACAACACACATTTTGTGTTCAAAATTATGAAGGTTTTTTTTGCATGTTCAAAATTACGACGGGTTATGATAACTAAGGAGAAACTTTCCACTGGCAGGACGATTGGTAACCAGAGGACACAGATTTAAAGGTAAGTGGCAAAAGAACCAGGGAGGAGATGAGTGTTTTTTTTTTTACACACCAAGTTCTTATGATCTGGAATGCACTGCCTGATGGGGCGGTGGAAGCAGATTCAATAGTAACTTTCAAAAGGGAATTGGATATATAGTTGAAAGGGCAAAATCTGCTGGGTTATGGGGAAAGAGCGGGGGAGTGGAACTAATTGGATAGCTCTTTCAGAGAGCCGGCACAGACATAATGGGCTGAATCGCCACCTCCTGCACGAGGACATCAAATCTGAAGAGTGCTATTCTGTATTTGTTTTCAGTATTTGTTAAACTTGGATACTTTGGTGCTGTATAAAAATGTTTTCTGCAATGGTGGGCCTGTTTTTTCAGCTGTTAGCTGTCAGAGATTCCCCATGACTGCGTCAGCATTTGCATGGAGTCTCCATACAGAAACGTTTGAAAGCCACTGGTTCGCACTATGGGGTTTTTTGTACTGAATTTTAACTATGGATACAAGATTAAAGGGAAGAAATTTAACACAGGGCAGAAAAAAAATCAAAGAGCATGTAATTATTTAAATGGAGAAAGGTTGCAAAGTGCTGCAGTACAGCAGGACCTGGGGGAACTTGTGCATGAAACACAAAAGGTTAACATGCCGGTACAGAAAGTGATCAGGAAGGCCAATGGTATATTGGCCTTTATTGCAAAGGGGATGGAGTATAAAAGCAGGGAAGTCTTGCTACAGTTATACAGGGTATTGGTGGGGTCACACCTCAAATACTGCGTGCAGTTTTGGTTTCCATATTTACGAAAGGATATACTTGCTTTGGAGGTTGATTCTGGAGATGAGGGGTTTGACTTATGAGAAAACGTTGAGTAGGTTGGGCCTCTACTCAGTGGAATTCAGAAGAATGAGGGGTGATCTTATCGAAACGTGTAAGATTATGAGGGGGCTTGACAAGGTGGATGCAGAGAGAATGTTTCCATTGATAGGGGAGACTAGAACTAGAGGGCATAATCTTAGAATAAGGGGATGCCCATTTAAAACTAAGATGAGGAGAAATTTCTTCTCTGAGGGTTGTAAATCTGTGGAATTCGCTGCCTTAGAGAGCTATGGAAGCTGGGACATTGAATAAATTTAAGACAGAAATAGACAGTTTCTTAAACGATAAGGGAATAAGGGGTTATGGGGAGCGGGCAGGGAAGTGGATCTGAGACCATGATTGGATCGAATGGCGGAGCAGGCTCGAGGGGCTGTATGGCCTACTCCTGCTTCTATTTCTTATGTTCTTATGAAGGCAAAGGAGTTGAAGGGATGTGGGAACAAGGTGGGTAAATAGGATAGGAACTATTTGGTTGTGTGGAGGGTAAATTCTAACACGGACTGGTTGGTGTAAATGGACTGTTTCCGCGCTGTAACATCTATGTGTTTTGATTTCCACTTTCAGTCAGATATGTACAGTGTGGGCATCATCTTACTGGAACTCTACCAGCCATTTGGAACAGAGATGGAAAGGAATAAGACGCTCATGGCGCTTCGAGAAGGCCACATCTCGGAGGACTTTACACACCGGTGGCCTGTACACACTAAATACATTAAGATGCTAACCAGCAAAACCGCTTCCCACAGACCGAGTGCAGTGAAGATGTTGGCCAGTGAACTCTTCTACAATTTACTTGAGGTAAGGGTGAAAATTGGTTTCAAGAGTAAGTGCCAGAAACAGCTTGTTCAGCAAAACTAAACCAGTCAGAATTCCTGCTTTTCTCCATAAGCATCCCATTGCCCAATTTGAGGGAAGGAGATTTTGAAAGGGGTGATCTCTGAGGACGCAGTTTTGTTAGCGAGCCATTAGTCAATTGTGGAGAAAAGTGGGTATTGCCCCGTTTCTCACTTGTGGAACTTAACTTTGTTTCTTGGGTTTAGTCAGCCATGGCTCACTGGTAGCTCGCTTTCCTCAGAGTCAGAAGGTCATGGGTTCAAGTCCCACTCCAGGACTATAAGCTGACACTCTCAGTGCAGTAGTGAGGGAGTGCTGCACTGTCGGAGATGCTTTCCTTTCGGATGAGACATTAAATCGAGGCCCCGTCTACTCTCTCAGGTGGACATAAAAGATCCCATGGCACTAGTTCTCCCTGGTGTCCTGTCCAATATTTATCCCTCAACCAACATCACAAACAGTTTATCAGGTCATTTATTTCATTGAGACACCTTACTGTGTGCAAATTGGCTGCCGCATGTCCTACATTACAACAGTGACTACACTTCAAAAGTACTTCAGTGGCTGTAGAGCTTTGGGATGTCCTGAGGTCATGAAAGGCGTTATAGAAATGCACATCCTTTTTTTATTTTTTGGGGGGGGTTAAATCTAATTTACTTAGATCAACTTTGGCCTTTGGTGAAGAAACTAATTGAAGGTGAGACTCTGGGGCTGTAGTGGGATTAATTTTGGATTGCTGAAGCAAAGAGCTGGTACAGACTCACTGGGCTCAATACTCTCCTCCTGTTTGATGTCTCATCCATTTTCTTCTCACCTTAACAGCTGTGATATTTTCTTTCACATGCAGGAAATTCCACCGCAGGGCAACCTAGAACAGAAAGTTGTGACCCAGGATCAAGAAATTAAGAGCCTACAACAGAAAGTGATTGATCAGGAAGAAATCATCAAAAACCTCAAAGAAAAGGTCAAATTACTGGCTGGGGAGGGGGAACGCAGCAGCTAGCGATCTTCATGATTTCCCAGAGAAGCTTTTACCCAATCCGCGTCCTTTCCACGCAAATTCACTTTACATACCTCGTATGATAATGATGTGAATATACTGGTTTAACTTAATGAGTTGGTTATGTAAGCTGTGAAGGATCAAATATTAAATTATTGAATGATGCTTTGATGTCAGTTGTGGCTCAGTGGGTAGCTGTCTCTATTGGTCAAAAGGTTCTAGGCAATGTCCCCCCCCAAGGTGCGCGGGCCTGTGGATGCGCCTCAGTCGGGAGGTCCTGCGCAGGCCGCTCGCAAGCTGTTGGTGCTGGAAGATGCCACGCAGAAAATTTAAAGGGACACTACACAAAAAAAGAGGGCAGGTTCGTTGTGGGTTTAAGTCCCACTCCAGAGCACAAACATCTTGGCTGACACTACCAGTGCAGTACTGAGGGAGTGCTGCACTGTCAGATGCTGTCATTTGGATGAGACATTAAACCGAGGCCATCTGCTCTCTCAGGTGGACATAAAAGATCCCACGGCACTACTTTGAAGAGCAGGGGAGTTATCCCCAGTGTCCTGGCCAATACATACCTGGTCATTATCACATCGCTGTTTGTGGGAGTTTGCTGTGCATAAGTTGGCTGCTGAGTTTCCTACATTACAACAGTGACAACACTTCAATAATACTTCACTGGTTGTAAAGCGCTTTGGGGTGTCCAGAGGTCGTAAAAGGTGTTCTATAAATGCAAGTCTTTTTTCTTTATAAATAGCAGGTGGTTGTGTCTTGGCCATTATTCCTCCCTCGACCAACACCAAAGACAGATGAACTGGCCATTCATCTCACTGCTGTTTGTGGAATCTTACCATGTTTCCCCATCGGTGACTGCATTTCAAATGCGCTTTGAAATATAAACACGTCCACTTTTAAGAATGGATTTTCTGCACACAGTCAAATGCAATGATTTGAAAAATGTGTAAGAAAGCAAAAGGAATACATACCTTCACCAAATGTACTGTAGCAGTTCAAGAAGGCAGCTCACCATCACCTCAAAGGAAAGTAGAGATAGGCAATAAATGCTGACCTTGCCGGCGACATCCATATCCAAAGAATGTATAATAAAGTCAGAAGTGCAATAAAGGTGTTAAGGCCATTTGCACAGATCTGCCTTTGTTCGTTTACTCCTCTATGGTGTTAAAGTTACTTGTCAAATTTTTAATCACATAATACTCCTGTGAAGCACTTTGGGACGTTTCACTATGTTAAAGACACTATGTAAATACAGGTTGTTGTTGAGTTTGGATAACATAAACTGTGTCTTTCTAACTGGTGCCCACAGTACATGCCACATTACCCGATGTAAAACACTGCCAGACTGCCGGGCAATTCATAGAAACCTTAGTATCTGTGCAGAGACAGGGTAACCGTTGTGATCAACCTGTTTCAGGCAGCAATCCACAGGCTGGTCAGTTATCTTTGTCACATTGTCGGAACAGATTTTCTGCTTCTCTAAGACAGTCAATACTCCAAGAACCATTTGCAGTGTTGAAGTGGGTCCCACATAAGGGATTGTCCACAAACTCGATACACTAAATTCTCCCAATGTGCATGTTTATTACATTTTAATCCTGGTACTTTGTAAAATTGTATTAATCAGTTTGATCTGAACCAAGTTGCATTTAATAACTTGCATTTTTAGAACGCCTTTAATGTTGAAAACATCCTAAGGCACTTCACAGGAGCATTGAACAAAATTTGACACCGAGCCACACAAGGTGATATTAGGGTAGCTGAGGTAGGTTTTAAAGAGTGTCTTCAAGGACCAAAGAGAGGCGGAGAGGTTTAGGGGGGTAATTCCAGAGCTTAGGACCTCGGCAGCTGCAGGCACGGCACGATCCCCAATGGTGGAGCGATTAAAATCGGGCTTGTGCAAGAGGCCGGAATTGGAGGAGTGCAGATATGAGGGTTGTGGGGCTGAAAGAGGTTACAGAGATAGGGAGGGGAGACGTCATGGAGGAGTTTGAAAACAAGGATGAGAATTTTAAAATCGAGGCGTTGTCAGACTGGGAGCATTAAGGTATAAATTAATTTTGGGCAAAGAGCGAAAGGAGCTCTGGAGATTGTATGTTTGTGAAAGAGTAGGATTATAAACATAGAAAATAGGTGCAGGAGTAGGCCATTCAGCCCTTCGAGCCTGCACCACCATTCAATATGATCATGGCTGATCATTCAACTTCAGTACCTCATTCCTGCTTTCTCTCCATACCCCTGGATCCCTTTAGCCTTAAGGGCCACATCTAACTCCCTTTTGAATATATCCAACAAACTGGACTCAACAACTTTCTGTGGTAGAGAATTCCACAGGTTCACCACTCTCTGGGTGAAAAGGTTGCTCCTTATCTCAGTCCTATATGACTTACCCCTTATCCTTAGACTGTGACCCCTGGTTCTGGACTTCCCCAACATCAGGAACATGGGAAAGGGGTTGATTTTTTTTATATACTTTTATGAATAACCGCAATAGCTATTTTCCCCCGACAATTTCCACTTGTCGATTGTTTATTAGCAAAGTGCCAGAGCCCACTTACTCAGGGTTTCGGACCACTGCACCTACACATGAAATCAATACAGATACTGGCCTATCTTCTGTTGCTGCTTGTGTCAATCTATCACAGTCTGGCTGGTATTGCAGAGGCAGAAAGAACTGATATTTAAATTCAGATGAACTAAAATGCACAATTTAAAAAAAAGACTTCTCAGTCAAAGAATGCTTTTAAAAAGATATTTATTAAATGGTTTAAATAGGTACTTCCTCAGATATGCAAACATTAAGAGCAGATTTAAATGCAGTGGTGTCAGCAAGAAAGGGCTAAAAGTACAATTTCACCCTAACTAACATTTACTTCAGCAGCTTTAGTGCTAGATTAAAGCAGCATAGATTCTCACAGGATTTCGCCCATCTCTGGACATTAGCTGGAATACTAGCACTCTCTGTCTGCTGCAAGGCACAATACAGCACAATGTCTGCCAACGTCAGATCACCACCCACCACCCAGGGTCTCTGGCCAAGGACAGAGTTCAGAGAGCGCAGTACGGCTGCCTTCTCCTTGTTACTGCCTTTCTTCAGTTGGAAAATGGCAACGTCCACCCAGCTGTCGATCTGCGTCGAGGCCACCGCGTCGTATTCGCGGCCGAGTAACGCGAAGAGGAAGCGGGCGACGTTCCCCTCGCCTTCCACGGAGCACATACTTTGGATGCTGAACTTCATCTGAGGTTTGGGCACTGATGAAACAAAAAAAATACAAAAGCAGTCACACACACAACAGATCCATCGAAAACACATGGGCAAACCTTGCACCATTCAAAATTTCTACTTACCTAATGGCTGAACTCACAGCGAGCTCCCTGCATACATTCGGGGAGGGCTAACAAGGCGAGGGAATACACATTAAATGGTAGGACACTGAAAGGTGTAGAGGAACAAAGGGAACTTGGAGTGCATGTCCACAGATCCCCGAGGGCAGCAGGCCAGGTAGATAAGGTGGTTAAGAAAGCATACGGAATACTTGCCTTTATTAGCCGAGACATAGAATACAAGAGCAGGGAGGTTATGCTTGAACAGTATAAAACACAACATCACTAAAACACTACTTCTAATGGTCATCGACTGTGGAAATGTATTTTTATCTAAGCTGATACCATACGGTATGTGTGTGCCCTTTGCAATATATATATATCAAAATGGAGTCCTGGCCCTTCCAGAACTTTCTGCATTTTAGCAGTCAGCTTGCATAAACAGCTAAACCTGGTTTGAGATGGCTGATGGCCATCAGACAGCTAGGAGACAAGTCATGCTGAGACAAGTACCCCCCCATGGTGCTTTCCTATTGTCTACACTACAGGAGTTCCATGTCACCCCACCCTTATCTTCTAGCCATTATCTTTTGCAGAGACCTCATCCATTTGATGCAAACAGATAAACTGACCGGGAAATTGAACTATCCTGACACAATACAAGACAGGTGATAGCCCATTACCTATGACTCATGGAGTAATGGCCGGCTGGCCAACTGATAACCCTGACAAAAGGAAATATCTGGATACCATGTCAGGACCAGGATATAGTAATTCACTCTTTATCTGTATTCACTGACTGTGAGACAGAGCAATACACAGGGAGAGGCCATAACTTGGGTTTTACTGTATAAATATCTTGTTAAACTGAACCATTTCGGAGGTGTTCACTTAGCCCTTGACTGAGTGTGACCTACCCCTTGCTAGCAAGCGAATTAAAGAAACTTCTGCCGGAGCTGTAAGTGTCGGAGTCATTCTTTTCGGAGGTCGAGATTTCGACACGACCCAAAACGTTAACTCTGTTTCTCTCTCCACAGATGCTGCCTGACTCGCTGAGATTTCCAACATTTTCTGTTTTTATATTGTATAAAACACTAGTTAGGCCACAGCTAAAGTATTGCGTGCAGTTCTAGTCACCACATTACAAAAAAGATGTGACAGCACTAGAGAGGGTACAGAGGAGATTTACGAGGATGTTGCCTGGACAGGAGAATTTTAGCTATGGGGCAAGATTGGATAGGCTGGGGTTGTTTTCTTTGGAACAGAGGAGGCTGAGGAGAGACCTTATTGAGGTGTATAAAATTTTGAGGGGCCTAGATAGAGTGGATAGGACAGACCTATTTCCCTTAACAGAGGGGTGAACAACCAGGGGGCATAGATTTAAAGTAATTGGTAGAAAGTTTAGAGGGGATTGGAGGGGAAATATCTTCACCCAGAGGGTGGTGGGGGTCTGGAACTTACTGCCTGAAAGGGTGGTAGAGGCAGAAACCCTCACCACATTTAAAAAGTACCTGGATGTGCATTTGAAGTGCCGTAACCTACAGGGCTACAGACCAAGAGCTGGAAAGTGGGATTAGGCTCGATAGCTCTTGGTCGGCCGGTGCGGACATGATGGGCTGAAATGGCCTCCTTCCGTGCTGTAAATTTCTATGATTCTATGTAGCAGACAGGGTCAGTGCGTGGTAGCTCTGGGACCCAGATCAATGACTAACCGTTGAGGAAACAGCTGCTCCAATTTGTCATGAAGGCACATTACAATATCCATCACATAGATTCTATGTTGAAAATCAATAACTGTGCTGCTGGAAGAAATTGGTGATGCATCAATGTCAAGTACTGTCAGGGCTTACAGAATCAGCAGCAATCATCTAGGCTTCTTACACTGCCTCAACCGTTGGACGATTACCCTCCTGCACCAATCTCAGCTTCCAAGCCTCTGGCAATGTCCCTCAAAATGCTGTTCGAAAATGGACACTTCAGCAAAACTCACTGCACAATTTAAATTCTTGCTTCTTCTGCCAAATCTTAAGACTTTACACTTAATCCGTTGCCCACTTATCTAGTCTCTCCAGGGCTCTTTGGATTATTGCAATTGGTTAGTATCATTGATCACTGCACCCACTTTTATACCAGATACCATGGTAAATATTCTGTCCTCCGAGCCATTTAATAAAAATGACCCGTTTCAATATAAATTTTCTCAGACTTCCTTTTAAATAACTGAGCACAATCTTATTACGATGAGCAAACCCGGGCTCCAAGTTGATTACTTAGGGACAGACTTGTTCAAGTGTCTTTATCGCAGAGAGTCTTAAAACTTCTGGCAGTCCAAGTGAACATAAGAAATAGGAGCAGGAGTCGGCCATTCGGCCCCTCGAGCCTGCTCTGATATTTAATACGATCATGGCTGATCCGATCATGGACTCAGGTCCACTTCCCTGCCCGCTCCCCATAACTCCTTATTGGTTAAGAAACTGTCTATCTCAGTCTTAAATTTATTCAATGTCCCAGCTTCCACAGCTGAGGCAGCGAATTCCACAGATTTACAGCCCTCAGAGAAGAAATTTCTCCTCATCTCTGTTTTAAATGGGCGACCCCTTATTCTAAGATCATGCCCTCTAGTTCTAGTCTCCCCCATCAGTGGAAACATCCTCTCTGCATCCACCTCGTCAAGCCCCCTCATAATCTTACACGTTTCGATAAGATCACCTCTCATTCTTCTGAATTCCAATGAGTAGAGGCCCAACCTACTCAACCTTTCCTCATAAGTCAACCCCCTCATTTCCAGAATCAACCTAGCGAAGAAGATAGGATATAAGCTTGATTTGTTTTTGCAAAATGACTAAACTGCAAACTCCAACAATTGCGTTTGTTTTCAGGAAAGCTCAGTATGGCCTAGTATTTGTTCCTCACCATCCTTCCAGACGAGAGTGAAGCCGAGTTCATAGTCCTGCCGTGACCGACAGCTGCTTCCTTCACCCAGGCAGTTCCAGAGTTGGGAGGGAACGTTCTGCACCGAGGAATGCACGTGCACAGACGACAGCACCCTGTATTGTTCACACAGCAAACCGTGCAGGACCAACAGAGACAGCGGCACCTCAGCAGGGCTGGCATTGATGACGATATCATGAAGCACACCAGAACTCTAAAGTGAAGTGTAATTTAATTAAAGACAACTGTGAATGCAACACAGACAGTACAAACTGGCAACATCGAAACAGGAGGAGGCCATTCAGCCCCAAGCCTATTTCCGCTATTCAATCAAATCATAGCAGATCTGTACCTCGACTCTATTTACCTGCCTTTGCTCCATATCCATGGATATCCCTAACTAACAAAAATCTAACGATCTTAGTCTTGAAAATGTAACTGACCCAGCAATTGACTACAATTGGAAATCCTCCTTTTCTAGATTTCACTGGAGCCAGGGACACTTATATAGACAGACATGTATTGCAACACGTTGAGCATGGTATAGCAACAGATATGTAGGCTTTGTTTGCATGAATAGATGACCTGGTGCAGTAATTTTAGAACTGCTATATTGATACACGGGCTACTTTTATCATAATTGCTATAGAAATGCAGAGAGTGCTAACGTGCAGGGTCCACTATCAGAACGGGGCCGGCAGCACTAGTATCAGAGTCAGACAGGGAGATTGTTAATGTTAGCAGCGGCCACGTTACCACTTTTTAAATCTGTTCAACAAATGAATAATTATTAACTACAACAAAAGGCTTTTCAATACAAGATTTAAATGGGAAATAACTTGAATTTATACAGACTGCTCGCTGTGCAACCCCTGAACAGCAGTGGTGTGTTACCAATATCTGCACTGCAGTTGAGATGGTCAAAATAGATTCAAAGATGAAAGAAATGAAGACGTGGTCATTAGCTGATCCCAATCACGGCAGCAGTAGGCGCTACACTGGCCTCTGTGCCTTTGGGGAAGGAAGGGGAGAACTGACCGGAGTCGCTGCTCCTGATCAATTCCCACTGATCCTACTGGAATTGTGGGGACTCTGGAGTGACAACAACTCACACCCTCCATGGGGCAAACAGCCTGCTCACGCCCACCCTGCGGGCCGCTAACCACGCCCACCCTGCGGACTAACACATGAAGACCGGCCACTTGGGTGAGGTACTGAGAGGCAGTCAAGGGTTATGGGAAGCGGACAGGGAAGTGGAGTGGAGGCCAAGATCAGATTAGCCATGATATTAAATGGCAGAGCAGGCTCAAAGGGCCAGATGGCCTACTCCTGCTCCTATTTCTTATGTTCACCCTGTCCAAGTGGAACTATACCCCGGTGAGGTGTTTGCACCTTTAGGCGAGGAGATTCACCAGGAAAAAGAGTGGGGGAAAAAAATTCAAATAAAATATATATATATATTTTTTTTAAATCAGTATTTAAAAACTCTACACATATTAAACCAATTATTCTGCCTAATGTCCCTTCTCTTGGCAGGTTGCGTCATACACATCATCTTCCGATTGTTTAGGCGGGGGAAGGAAGAAAGGACAGAATAGGTAGGTAATTGAAGATTGTCTTTGATTTTATGTACACCAGGGCGTATGCAATACCACATTTAGTTGGGAGTCAGAAATGCTCAATAACATTCAGGCATGAATCACCACAACGTCAATATTTAAAGTGATATTACAGTTGAACGCAAACTAACCATGCAACTAAAGCAATGGAAATTGTAAAGCTGGGAAGAGAAAAAAAATTCGGGAGAGGTTAATTGAGAAAGTGCAGCAAGAAAAACTGGAAAGGTGCTGGTAGGAGAATCACTAAGTGCTCACTTGCTGAGGCAGCCAAGGACACCCTCAAAGCCTCCCTGATAAAGTGCAACATCCCCACTGACACCTGGGAGTCCCTGGCCAAAGACTGCCCTAAGTGGAGGAAGTGCATCCGGGAGGGCGCTGAGCACCTCGAGTCTCATCACCAAGAGCATGCAGAAACCAAGCACAGGCAGCAGAAGGAGCATGCGGCAAACCTGTCCCACCCATCCTTTCCCTCAACGACTATCTGTCCCACCTATGATAAGGACTGTGGTTCTCGTATTGGACCAACCACCTAAGGACTCATTTTTAGAGTGGAAACAAGTCTTCCTCGATTCCGAGGGACTGCCTATGATGATAACTTGCTGAGCCCAAGGATGAGGAAAGGCCTCAGCCACACTGGCTGAATAAGGATCTAAATAAAATAGTCAACTCTAGTAAAACGATTAGAAGATTCAAATCTCCAATACTGTTAATTGCTCCCATTAATCAAGCGTGTTTAGTTGCAAATCTCAATTACTTTTGCATAAATTATGCATTTTACCTTCTGGACATACTATCAAAAGGTGGCAAATTCTAATATTATATTCCACTTCGATTAAAAGCACAGAAGAAACTGTAGAACACAGAAGTCTCAGTAATCTGCTCTGAATTCTTGATAAGGAAACAAATCTTTGTGGCCAGAATGGAATCTTAATTTATCAGTAAGTACTCGGGATCAGAAAGCGGGAGCATTTGTTGACTACACAAATACTAATATGGAAATCACAGGAGTTGAGGAAAAGTAGAAAGGCAAACTGCAAAGGGAGAATGAATAGACAAAGCATTTGATAAAGAGTCTTAATGCCAGTCTCAAGAGTTCAGCTTAATTTTTTAAATGGCTTCTTCACAAAGGAATGTTCCTGACCCCCAAATCAAAAGGATTGAGTGAATCAAAAAAAATCCGTAAAGATTCATATTACAACTTAGTGAAGTGTTATAGCTCTCCTCATATACAGAGAGCTGTTTCAGCGTGCTTTACAGGACAGTGGATAATGAGTGCAAGCCAGAGCCAGTGCGGGTGGAGGAGAAAGGAAAAAGGGGTTGGAGGTGAAAGTGCAGTTGAAGAGAAAGGTAGATTATGAAAGTAGGAAGGGTGATAACATAACAGGTGGACTGAGAAAAGGGCACATCAGACAGCATGTACCCAGAGCTTGAATGAGACTGGCAGAAATATATGTGGTTCACTGAGCAAAAGAGAGCTTCTCCATTACATTCACCCTTAAAGCACCTGCTGATTTAACAAGAATTGAGATTCAAACTTGCCTTTCCCAGTACGGAATCTAAACTAGCTGCGGTACGGATTGTCGGCACAAAACAGGCATGGTTAATTTCTGTGACATCAAGGTCAGCATCTGGTGTAAGAACAGTCTTCGAAAGCCCGTCAACAACTGCCTTCAACTCATACAAACGTTTCAGGATTTCTGTTTGCCTCGATTCCAAGTTCTCGAGTGCTGGATAATCATCCCCATTCTGAAAAACCAAACAATACATGAAGTCGTCACTCGTCTCATTGCTGTGAGTGGGATCTTGCTGCACGCAAATTGACTGCCACATTTCCCTATATTAAAACAGTGACTAGGATTCAGAAGTTGGCTGTGAAGTGCTTTGTGGTGTCCTAAGGCCGTAAAAGGTGCTAAATAAATGCAAGCTCTTCTCTCTATTAATTTTATGAAGAACCAGGAAATTGAAAGTGAAACTATTTGTAACAGCTTAGTACAGTGCCTCTGAACAGCACTTTAAATGTTTGTAAGGGATGCTGGCAGGCTTAAGCGCATGATGCAATAATAAAATATGATTATTATTATTTATAATGCATTGTGTGCCTTGACCCTTCACACCCAGATTTCCCAATAATAAATCATAGGATTCATTCCAAATTAGAGTCAGAAAATAAAAGAATCTTGCAGCACAGGAGGCCATTCGGCCCATGCCGGCTCTTTAAAAGAGCTGTTCACTTAATCCCACTCTACTCCACTCTCCCCACAACCCTGCAATGTCTTTCTTTTTAAGTGTATATATCCAATTTCCTTTTTGAAAGTTACTATTGAATCTGCTTGCAACACCCTTTCAGGCAACGCATTCCAGATTACAACTCGTTGAAAAAGAAACATCTCCACATCCTTTGCCAAATTGCCTTAAATCTGTGTCCTCTGGTTACCAGCCCACCTGCCAGTGAAAAGTTTCTCCTTATTTATTCTATCAAAACCTTTCATAATTTTGAACAACTCTTATTAAATCTCCCATTAACTCTCCCCTTAACCTTCCCTGCTCTAGGGGCGAACAATCCCAGCTTCTCTAGTCTCCCCACAAAAGTGAAGTTTCTCATCCCTAGTACCATTCTGGTGAATGTCCTCTGCACCCTCTCCCAGGTCTCCATACACTTCCTACAGTGTGATGCCCAAAATCGGTGCGTATACTCCAGCTGAGGCCTCCAGTGATTTATACAGGTTTATTTTGCATCACTTCCCTTGCTTTTGTATTCTGCCTCAATTTATAAAGTCCAGAATCCCATGTTTTAAAAAATATATATAAATACAGCTTTATCGACATATGTTACAACCCCAACTGCACTCCAAAAGTACTTCATTGGCTGTAAAGCACTTTGAGACGTCCAGTGGTCGTGAAAGGCACTATATACATGCAAGTCTGTCTTTCTTATGTTCTGCCAACATCAAAATAAATAAAGGGCAGTAAAATATGAATTACATAAACAGGATAGGATCTCAAAAGTAGTAATCTCAGGATTGCTACTAGTGCCACGTGCTAGTCAGAATTTGAATCGCAGATGAATACGTGGCTTGAG
Source organism: Pristiophorus japonicus (assembly GCF_044704955.1). Taxonomy (NCBI): domain Eukaryota; kingdom Metazoa; phylum Chordata; class Chondrichthyes; family Pristiophoridae; genus Pristiophorus; species Pristiophorus japonicus. Next base: position 110,911,769 of record NC_091991.1, on the reverse strand, counting down.
GAGTGGTGCAGAAGGGAGGGATTCAAATTCCTGGGACATTGGAACCGGTTCTGGGGAGAGAATTGGACCAGTACAAACCGCACGGTCTGCACCTGGGCAGGATCGGATCCAATGTCCTAGGGGGAATGTTTGCTAGTGCTGTTGGGGAGGAGTTAAACTAATATAGCAGGGAGACGGGAACCTATGCAGGGAGACGGGAACCTATGCAGGGAGACAGAGGGAAGTAGAATGGGGGCAGAAGCAAAAGATAGAAAGAAGAAAAGTAAAAGTGGAGGGCAGAGAAACCCAAGGCAAAAAGCAAAGAGGGCCACATTACAGCAAAATTCTAAAGGGGCAAAGTGTGTTAGAAAGACAAGCCTGAAGGCTCTGTGCCTCAATGCGAGGAGTATTCGGAATAAAGTGGACGAATTAACTGCGCAGATAGCAGTTAACGGGTATGATGTAATTGGCATCACGGAGACTTGGCTCCAGGGTGACCAAGGCTGGGAACTCAACATCCAGGGGTATTCAACATTCAGGAAGGATAGACAGAAAGGAAAAGGAGGCGGGGTGGCATTGCTGGTTAAAGAGGAAATGAATGCAATAGTAAGAAAGGACATTAGCTTGGATGATGTGGAATCTGTATGGGTAGAGCTGCGGAATAACAAGGGGCAGAAAACACTAGTGGGAGTTGTGTACAGACCACCAAACAGTAGTAGTAAGGTTGGGGACAGTATCAAACAAGAAATTAGGGATGCATGCAATAAAGGTGCAGCAGTTATCATGGGTGACTTTAATCTACATATTGATTGGGCTAACCAAACTGGTAGCAATGCGGTGGAGGAGGATTTCCTGGAGTGTATCAGGGATGGTTTTCTAGACCAATATGTCAAGGAACCAACCAGAGAGCTGGCCATCCTAGACTGGGTGATGTGTAATGAGAAAGGACTAATTAGCTATCTTGTTGTGCAAGACCCCTTGGCGAAGAGTGACCATAACATGGTAGAATTCTTTATAGGATGGAGAGTGACACAGTTAATTCAGAAACTAAGGTTCTGAACTTAAGGAAAGGTAACTTCGATGGTTTGAGGCATGAATTGGCTAGAATAGACTGGCAAATGATACTTAAAGGGTTGACAGTGGATTGGCAATGGCAAACATTTAAAGATCACACGGATGAACTTCAGCAATTGTACATCCTGTCTGGAGTAAAAATAAAACGGGGAAGGTGGCTCAACCGTGGCTAACAAGGGAAATTAAGGATAGCGTTAAATCCAAGGAAGAGGCATATAAATTGGCCAGAAAAAGCAGCAAACCTGAGGACTGTGAGAAATGTAGAATTCAGCAGAGGAGGACAAAGGGTTTAATTAAGAAGGGAAAATAGGGTACAAGAAGAAGCTTGCCGGCAACATATAAACATGACTGCAAAAGCTTCTATAGATATGTGAAGACAAACGTAGGTCCCTTGCAGTCAGATTCAGTTGAATTTATAATGGGGAACAAAGAAATGGCAGACCTATTGAACAAATACTTTGGTTCTGTCTTCATGAAGATACAAATAACCTTCCGGATGTACTAGGGGACCGAGGGTCTGGTGAGAAGGAGGAACTGAAGGATATCCTTATTAGGCGGGAAACTGTATTAGGGAAATTGATGGGATTGAAGGCCGATAAATCCGCAGGGCCTGATAGTCTGCATCCCAGAGTACTTAAGGAAGTGGCCCTAGAAATAGTGGAAGCATTGGTGATCATTTTGCAACAGTCTATCGACTCTGGATCCGTTGCTATGGACTGAAGGATAGCTAATGTAACACCACTTTTTAAAAAGGGAGTGAGAGAGAAAGCGGGTAATTATAGACCAGTTAGCCTGACATCAGTGGTGGGGAAAATGTTGGAATCAATTATGATGAAATAGCAGCGCATTTGGAAAGCAGTGACAGGATCGATCCAAGTCAGCATGAATTTATGAAGGGAAATCATGCTTGACAAATCTCCTGGAATTTTGTGAGGATGTAACGAGTAGAGTGGACAAGGGATTTTGACAAGGTCCCACACAAGAGATTGGTGTGCAAAATCAAAGCACATGGTATTGGGAGTAATGTACTGATGTGGATAGAGAACTGGTTGGCAGACAGGAAGCAGAGAGTCGGGATAAATGGGTCCTTTTCAGAATGGCAGGCAGTGACTAGTGGAGTGCCGCAGGGCTCAGTGCTGGGACCCCAGCTCTTTACAATATGCATCAATGATTTGGATGAAGGAATTGAGTGTAATATCTCCAAGTTTGCAGATGACACTAAACTGGGTGGCGGTGTGAGCTGTGAGGGGAATGCTAAGAGGCTGCAGGGTGACTTAGACAGATTAGGTGAGTGGTGGCAGATTAGGAAAAGGGGAGGTGCAACAAGACCTGGGTGTCATGGTTCATCAGTCATTGAAAGTTGGCATTACAGGTACAGCAGGCAGTAAAGAAGGCAAATGATTATGTTGGCCTTCATAGCTAGGGGATTTGAATATAGGAGCAGGGAGGTCTTACTGCAGTTGTACAGGGCCTTGGTGAGGCCTCACCTGGAATATTGTGTTCAGTTTTGGTCTCCTAATCTGAGGAAGGACATTCTTGCTATTGAGGGAGTGCAGCAAAGGTTCACCAGACTGATTCCCAGGATGGCAGGACTGACATATGAGGAGAGACTGGATCAACTGGGTCTTTATTCACTGGAGTTTAGAAGGATGAGAGGGGATCTCATAGAATCATACAAGATTCTGACAGGACAGGACAGGACAGGTTAGATGCAGGTAGATTGTTCCCAATGTTGAGGAAGTCCAGAACCAGGGGACAGTCTTAGGATATGGGGTAGGCCATTTAGGACTGAGATGAGGAGAAACTTCTTCACTCAGAGAGTTGTTAACCTGTGGAATTCCCTGCCGCAGAGAGTTGTTGATGCCAGTTCATTGGATATATTCAAAAGGGAGTTAGATATGGCCTTTACGGCTAAGCGGATCAAGGGGTATGGAGAGAAAGCAGGAAAGGGGTACTAAGGGAATGATCAGCCATGATCTTATTGAATGGTGGTGCAGGCTCGAAGGGCCGAATGGTCTACTCCTGCACCTATTTTCTATGTTTCTATTCGCCCCAACTGGTCTATGTCGGTGTTTATGGTCCAATTGGGCCTCATTCTACTCCTCTTCATCCAACCCCATCAGCATATCGTCCTACAGGTATTCCTTTCTCCCTCATGTGTTTATCTAGCTTCCTCTTAAATGCATCAATGCTATTCACTACAACCGCTCCATATGGTAGTGATTTCCACAATCTCATCACCCTCTGGGTAAAGAAGTTTCTCCTGAATTCCCTATTGGATTTATTAGTGACTATCTTATATTTATGGTCCCTAGTATTAGACAAATGGAAATATCTTTTCTACATCTACCCCATCAAATCCCTTCGTAATTTTAAAGATCTCTGTTAGGTCACACCTCTACCTTAACTTTGAGAAAAGAGCCCCAAGCCTGATCAGTCTTTCCCAATAGGTATAACTTCTCAGCTCTGGTATAATTCTTCTCAATCTTATTTGCACTAACTCCAGTGCCTCTACCTCTGCCTTGTAATATGGAGACTAGGACTGTGCACAATATTGAAGGATATAATTAATACTGATGAAGACTAACAAAGTACAAGACATTAATAATCTTGCGGAACAGGCATGCAATTTCAATCTGGAAATGTGAGGTGGTGCATTTTGGTAGGAAGAAAAGAGACCGCATACTTATTGTTAAATAAGAATCTAAATGGTATAGAGGAGCAAAAGGGATTTAGAGATACAGGTACACAAATCACTAAAATTAGTGATGCGGGTTAATAAGGCCATTAAAAAAACCACCAGGGTTAATTTCTAGAGAAATTGAATTGAAAAGCAGAAAAAATGTTATGTTAAACTTGTATAGAACCTTATTAGACCAAAGCTGTACAGGCAATGCACTTGTATTACATAAGAAATAGGAGCAGCAGCCCCTTGAGCATGCTCCACCATTCAATAAAATCATGGCTGATCATCGACCTCAACTCCACTTCCCTGCCCGATCTCTACACCCCTTGATTCCCCTAGACTCCAAAAAGCTATCGATCTCAGCCATGAATATATTCAGACACTCAGCATCCACAGCCCTCTGGGGGCAGAGAATTCCAAAGATTCACAACCTTCTAAGTGAAGAAATACCTCCTCATCTCTGTCTTAAATCACCCACCCCTTATCCAGAGACTGTACCCCCCTCCTCAGTTCTAGGCACTCCAGCCAGGGGAAACAACCTCTCGGCATCTACCTGTCTATCCCCTTCAGAATCTTGTATGTTTCAATGAGATCACCTCTCATTCTTCGAACCTCCAGAGAGTACAGGCTTATTCTACACAATTGCTCAAGTGGGAGTACAGACAGTCTTACCCTGCCACCTTCAAAAGAAATAAACGGCAGTAAAACATGAAGGGAAATTAGTTCGTAACATGTACAATGTACTTGCATTGGAGGCTGTTAAGACAAGGTTCACTAGGTTGATTCCGGAGATGAGGGGATTGACTTATGAGGAAAGGTTGAGTAGGTTGGACCTATACACATTGGAGTTCAGAAGAATGAGAGGTGATCTTATTAAAGCATATAAGATAATGAGGGGGCTCGACAAGGTGGATGCAGAGAGGATATTTCCACTCATAGGGGAAACTAAAACTAGAGGGCAAAGTCTCAGAATAAAGGGCCACCCATTTAAAACTGAGATAAGGAGGAATTTCTTCTCTCAGAGGCTTGCAAAATCTGTGGAATCCTCTGCCCCAGAGAGCTGTGGAAGCTGGGACATTGAATATATTTAAGGCATAGACAGATTTTTGAGTGATAAGGGAATAAAGGGTAGGGCAGGGAAGTGGAACTGAGCCCATGATCAGATCAGCCATGATCTTATTGAATGGCGGTGCAGGCTCGAGGGGCCAAATGGCCGACTCCTGCTCCGATTTCTTATGTTATGTTAAAATGGAATTATGAAGGGTAAATGAGAGGCCAGGTCAGCAGGGAATGTGCAGCCGGAGGTCCCTGGCGGCCTGTGGGCAGTGCAGGCCTGTCCAACTCCCCCAACCAACCCCGCCTACCTGAGCGTCCGCGGCGGCTCGGTGAAGATTGGGCAGCGTGTACATGCAGCTGGGCAGCTCCAGGGCCTGCTCTCCCAGATGATACGGCTTTACCTTGTACATCTGAATGGCTAACGGGCCCGGCCTCGGCTCACCACACCTCGTCTACCCCCCTCCCCCGTGGCAACGCACCATGGAAACCCGATACCTCCCGCCAGCCCCTGCGTCCGGCAGGTCTCGCCCCGTTCCTTCATCTGATTGGTCAGTCGACGTTTCTGATTGGATAAAGGGGATTTCAATCATGTAAAAATTAAAAATATATATAGCGGTGGAAATTATTTGATTCACATCATGTAGTGTGCAATTTAAATCATCTCTTTATTATAATTAAATTGATACGTTCGTAAGAAAAACGTTTTATTTTTCAAGATGAACGAAAGTCGGTAGAGCCGTCTGGGAGGCGCTTGGCATTGTGGGTGTTGTAGTTTAGTGACGCGGATTATGCGAGGGAAAGGTGTCCGATCGGACTACATTTCCCAGAGGGCAGTTCGCCGCGATGGGTCGAGCGAGCGTTTGTGGAAACGTTGTTTGAGGCTGCGCATTCGACGCTCCTGTTTGTCATAGTCGTGTTTGGGGGCGATGGAAGCCTGGTGAGTTCGAGCGCCAAACCCATGCGGCTCAGCGTGAAGTCACCCCGTGGTCCCTCAGATTGCCCTGGCACCGGGGTGGGTGCAGGACAAGTGTCAACTTGGCTCAGAGTTCAAAGGTGCTGGGTTCGACCCTCACTCTGGAGGCCGGTCTTCCACCCACTCTAACCTGTCAGCTGTGGCTCAGTGGGGAGCACTCTCGCCTCGAGAATAAGGGTCCGCCCATTTAAAACTGAGATGAGGAGGAACAACTTCTCTCAGAGGGTTGTAAATCTGTGGAATTCAATCGTTAGTCAGACACCGTTAGAGAGCTGTGGAAGCTGGTTAATTGAATACATTTAGACAGAAATAGACAGTTTCTTAACCGATAAGGGAATAAGTGGTTATGGGGAGCGGGCAGGGAAGTGGACCCGAGTCCATGATCGGATCAGCCACGCTCGTGTTAAATGGTAGAGCAGGCTCGAGGGGCCGTATGGCCTACTCATGCCCCTATTTCTTATGTTTTATTTGTGACTCTCATAATTTATGGATCCCAGTTTTGGTCTCCCTGCCCCAACCCTGCAAGTGGAAACATCTTCTCCACGTCTACCCTATCAAATCTTTTCACAATGTTGAAGGCTCTATCAGGTCAAGAGCCCCAGCCTGTTCAGGCTTCCCTGATAGCTATAACCTCTCCATTCTGGTATTGTCCTGGTAAATCTTGTATCTTATGAGTCAGAAGGTTGTGGGTTCAAGGCCCACTCCAGGGACTTGAGCACAAAAAAAATCCAGCTGACTCTCCAGTGTAGTGCTGAGGTAAATGTTGCACTGTCAAAAGTGCCGTCTTTTGGATGAGACGTTAAACCAAGGCCCCGTCTGCGCTCTCAGGTGGATGTAAAAGATCCCATGGCACTATCAGGGATTAATCAGGGACAGTCAGCACGGATTTGTTAAGGGAAGGTCGTGCCTGACTAACTTGATTGAATTTTTCGAGGAGGTAACCAGGAGGGTCAATGAGGGGCGTGCGTATGATGTAGTGTATATGGATTTTAGCAAAGCTTTTGATCGGGTCCCACATGGCAGACTGGTTACGAAAGTAAAAGCCCATGGGATCCAGGGCAAAGTGGCAAGTTGGATCCAAAATTGGCTCAGAGACAGAAAGCAAAGGGTAATGGTTGATGGGTGTTTTTGTGACTGGAAGGATGTTTCCAGTGGGGTTCCGCAGGGCTCAGTACTAGGTCCCTTGCTTTTTGTGTTATACATCAATGATCTAGACTTGAACATATGGAGTATGATTAAGAAGTTTGCAGATGATACAAAAATCGGCTGTGTGGTTGATAATGAACAAGAAAGCTGCGGACTGCAAGAAAATGGAATTTAATCTGGAGAAGTGTGAGGTAATGCATTTGTGGAGGGCCTAACAAGGAAAGGGAATACACATTAAATGGTAGGATACTGAGAAGTATAGAGGAACAAGGGACCTGGGAGTGCATGTCCGCAGATCCTTGAAGGTAGTAGCCAGGTAGAAAAGGTGGTTAAGAAGGCATACAGAATACTTGCCTTTATTAGCCGAGGCATAGAATTTAAGAGCAGGTGGGTTATGCTTGAACTGTATAAAACACTGGTTAGGCCACAGCTGGAGTACTGCGTGCAGTTCTGGTCACCGCATTACAGGAAGGAAGTGATTGCACTGGAGAGGGTACAGAGGAGATTTACGAGCTTGTTGCCGGGAGTGGAGAATCTTAGCTACGAGGACGGATTGGATAGGCTGGGTTTGTTTTCCTTGGAACAGAGGAGGCTGAGGGGAGACTTCATTGAGGTGTATAAAATTATGAGGGGCTTGGATAGAGTGGATAGAAAGGGCCTATTTCCCTTAGCATAGGGGTCAACAACCAGGGGACATATATTTAAAGTAATTGGTAGAAGGTTTAGAGGGGATTTGAGGGGAAATTTCTTCACGCAGGTTATGAGGGTCTGGAATTTATTGCCTGAAAGGGTGGTAGAGGCAGAAACCCTCACTACTTTTAAAAAGTATTTGGATGTGCACCTGAAGTGCCGTAACCTGCAGGGTTCCGGACCAAGAGCTGGAAAGTGGGATTAGGCTGGATAACCTCTTGTTGGCTGGCGCGGACACGATGGACTGAAATGGCCTCCTTCTGTGCTGTACACCTCTATGATTCTATGACTATTTTGAAGAAGAGCAGGGCAGTTATTCCTGGTGTGCTGGCCAATATTTATCCCTAAATCAACATAACAAAAAAACAGATTATCTGGTCATCATCACGCTGATGTTTGTTGGAGCTTGCTGTGTGCAAATTAGCTGCTGCGTTTCCTACATTACAACAGTGACTACTTTCCAAAAGTACTTCATTGGCTGTAAAGTGCTTTGAGACATCCGGTGATCGAGAAAGGCGCTATATAAATCCAAGTCTTTCTTTAAACTGGAGCTCATCCAAAACGTAGCTGCCCGTGTCATAATATGCACCAAGTCCCATTCACCCATCACCCCTGTGTCCGCTGATCTACATTGGCTCCCAGTACGGCAACGCCTCGATTTTAAAATTCCCATCCTTGTGTTTAAACCCCTCCATAATCCCGCCAGTCCCTATCTCTGTAACCACCTCCAGCCCTACAACCCACTGAGATCTCTGTGCTTCTCCAATTACAGCCTCTTGTGCATCCTCAATTTCCTTCGACCTGAAACGTTAACTGCTTCTCTCTCCACAAATGCTGTCTGGCCTGCTGAGTATTTCCAGCATTTTCTGTTTTTATTTCTCAATTTTCTTCGTGCCCGAAGCTCTTGAATACCCTCCCTACCTCTCCTCCTTTAAGTCCCTGCTTAAATCCTACCTCTTTGACCAAACCTTTGGCGACCTGTCCTAATATCTTCTTCTTTGGCTCGGTCTCAATTTGTGTCTGATTACGTTCCTGTAAAGCGCCTTGGGATGTTTTATTATGTTAAAGGTGCTATATAAATACAAGTTGTTGTTATAGAGACCTGAGCACGTAATCTAGTACTGAGGGGTGTTCTTTATTGTCAAGGCTACCATCTTTTGAGTATAGGAGCAGGGAGGTCTTACTGAAGTTGTACAGGGCCTTGGTGAGGCCTCACCTGGAATATTGTGTTCAGTTTTGGTCTCCTAATCTGAGGAAGGACGTTCTTGCTATTGAGGGAGTGCAGCGAAGGTTCACCAGACTGATTCCCGGGATGCCTGGACTGACATATGAGGAGAGACTGGATCGACTGGGCCGTTATTCACTGGAATTTAGAAGGATGAGAGGGGATCTCATAGAAACATATAAAATTCTGACGCGACTGGACAGGTTAGATGCAGAAAGAATGTTCCCGATGTTGGGGAAGTCCAGAACCAGGGGACACAGTCTTAGGATAAGGAGTAAGCCATTTAGGACTGAGATGAGGAGAAACTTCTTCACTCAGAGAGTTGTTAACCTGTGGAATTCCCTACTGCAGAGAGTTGTTGATGCCAGTTCATTGGCTATATTCAAGAGGGAGTTAGATATGGCCCTTACGGCTAAAGGGATCAAGGGGTATGGAGAGAAAGCAGTAAAGGGGTGCTGAGATGAATGATCAGCCATGATCATATTGAACGGTGGTGCAGGCTCGAAGGGCTGAATGGCCTACTCCTGCACCTATTTTCTATGTTTTGGATCAGATGTTAAACTGAGACATTGTCGGCCCTCTCGGTTAGATGTCAAAGACCCCATGGCGCTATTTGAAAAAGAGCAAGGGGATTCTCCCAGTGTCCTGGCCAACATTTATCGCTATACCAACACCATTAAAAACAGTTTTGCTGATCATTCATCTTGCTGCTGTTGTGTGACCTTGCTGTGTGCAAATCAGCTGCCTAGCAGCAGTGACACTTAACAAGCTCTTTGTTGGCTGTAAAGTACATTGGGATGTCCTGAGGATGTGAAAGATGCTATATAAATGAAAGATTTTTTTCTTTCTTGCCTCCTTTTACTGAAAACAGGACTGAACCAGATCAGGGGTGGGATGACGAAGTTAATACAGATGAGGAAGGCCTTCGAATCTATTTTTTTTTAAACTATAGTCCCCTCTTCCATCGCAATATTGAACTGTCCCCAGTGGTGTAAAGTCTGAATGACAATTTATTAAATATATTACTAAGACCATGTACTAAAAGACAAAAGTAAACTCATTTGGGGAGAAATTCCGGCCTCCCGGGCCCGTGCGAAGTTTCTACGGACCTGGGAAGGCATCGGAAAAGCCGGTTTTCAGCGCATAATGCACATGCGCTGAAAACCAGCTTTTCCGATATGTCAAGCTGAAGCTCGACAGATTGTAGACATATCTGGAGCGAGGACATTTCTTAGGCAAGATTGCAGGATTTACGCATATCCTGCCCAGCAAATGTCCTCAAAAATCTTGCTCCTGAAAAAGCAGGCGCATAGCCTACTTTTACAGGCGCAAGTGTTTTAAAACAAACAAAAACACGATAAAATTAAATTATAAACACATAGTTTATTGTTAAAAATCATCCCCACGACGATAAGTTTATTTTTAACCATAATTAAAAAATCTTTTTTAAAAATCTGGAAAATATTTTATTTTTATAAGACATAATAACTTTAATTTCAATTAATTTTAAATATATGTGGTCTGTTTTTTATTTTTATTATTTTGTGTGTTTGGTTTTGTTCCCATTAATAGCGCTGAGAACTCGTAGATCTGCGCCTCTCAGTGCTATTAATGGGAACCCTGTGAAATACTTACCTGATTGGCTGAGCAGTCACACATGACTGCATCTTCTGCATGGGACAGGAGCGCACTTTGCAGTGTGGGAAGAGAAGGCCTCCCTATCGGAATCCAGGGCGCCTCCTAGACCACCAGGTACTTTCATAAAAAATCTCCAGCGAGGAGGCAATTGCCCGCGGGAAGACCCCTAGAGGAATTTCTGGGCCCTTATATTAAAACATTTATGTAATTTACATTTTTTTAATTTCCAAACAGCCTGCACAAAAATCAAATTATCCAATGTTAAACCAGAGGGATTAGCATATTGTGGATGTAAATGTCTTTGTGGGCCTGTTAACTGTACGATAACTGACATAATTATCTTTTATATGCTTAGTATGTTTTAGTTTTAATAGTGTTTTATTTTCTGTTGATTTAGCTCAGCGCCTGCAAGAGTGATCAAGCCAATTGACCGACAGTCAGTGCACCAGATTTGTTCAGGGCAAGTGGTGCTAAGTCTCAGCACTGCAGTGAAAGAGTTGGTGGAAAACAGTCTTGATGCTGGCGCTACTAACATTGGTGAGGACAAAAATGACTAATCCAAATCTACGCTGCTTTTCAGCAATTTATATTTATATAACCGAGCAGGAAGTAGCTCTTTCAAAGAACCCGCGCAGGCACTTTGGGCTGAATGGCCTCCTTCTGTGCTGCATTGTTCTGCAATAAAGGAAGTTGTTGTACTTTCATGTATTTCAGACAGCTGTTTTGAAAAGACCCTCCTGGGACATTAGTTATACATCAATTAACAGCTGGTAACAAATGTCAGAAACAACTTGCACTTGCTTAGCAACATTAATGTAGTGAAATTCCCCAAGGCACTTTACAAAGAGGAGCAGGAGCTTGGGAGGAGGGATATGGGAAGCGACTGAAGGCGCAGTCAGAGATAGGTTTCGAGGAGGCTGTTGAAAGTGATAGGAGATGTGATAAGGCAGACAGTTTTAGGAAGGGAATTGTGGAGTACTGCTGTCTTGAGTTTTTTTTAAATACTGAAAGTTAACGTGGCTTTCCAATAGTGCCTTAGCATGTGACATCCTTTTATTAGCAGCTGATTTAAAAAAAATGCGACTGAGGCTTGCAAGCTGCCCCTTTGTCAATTGCTGATTTACAAATTCTTTAAACAGCTTCAGTATTAGCCAACAGCACTTCAAGGTGATTAAGTATACATGGTAATTGCACCTTAACGAGGTGCGGGTTGCTCACGTTTCTGTACGGTAGGCACCTCAACGCCCTGGAGAAGTACCACCAACGTTGCCTTGGCAAAATCCTGCAAATCCATTGGCAGGATAGGCGCACCAACATCAGTATTTTCTCTCAGGCCAACATCCCCAGCATCGAGGCAGTGACCACGCTTGATCAGCTCCGATGGACGGGCCACATTGTCCACATGCCCGATAGTAGACTCCCGAAACAAGCGCTCTACTCCGAGCTCCGTCACTGCAGGCGAGTCCAAGGAGGGCAGAGAAAACACTTCAAGGACACTCTCAAAGCCTCCTTGAAAAAATATAACATCCCCACCGACTCTTGGCCCAAGACCACTCAAAGTGGAGGGGAAGTATCCGAACACATCGAGACTCTTTGCCGGGAGCACGCGGAAGCCAAGCGCAAACAGCAGAAGGAGCGTACGGCTAACCAAGCACCCTATCCACCCTGTCCCTCCAACCCACCGTCTGCCCCACCTGTGACAGAGACTGCAGGTCCCGCATCGGACTCATCATTCACCTTAGAACTCATTTTAGTGTGGAAGCAAGTCATCCTTGACTCCGGAGGACTGTCGCAGAAGAAGTACACGTTTCTACCCAAATAGCTGGTGCGCTTAAAACAACATAAGGGGCGACTATGTAATTGACAATAATAGTAATGGCAAATGGTTTGCGCGATTTGCTCGACTTTAATGGTTGCCTGATTTAAACATGGGCGGTGTAAGTGGTGGAGACTCTATTTGTTTTCTATTAAAGGACAGCTGCTTGTCAGTGCAGCTCTGAGTAGATGCCACGTGGAAAACTGTTCTAGCTGTTGCAATTAAACATTTGACTACGTCCAGAGCAACTGACCTACTGCAAGAAATATCTAGCATTTAAATTTTTATTCCTATCTCTTGTGCTGCATATTTTTCAGATATTAGATTGAAAGAATTTGGAGCAGATTTGATTGAAGTATCGGACAATGGGGATGGAGTGGAAGAAAAAAATTTTGAAGGACTAAGTAAGTTTTTAGTAAGATAATGAATTCAAACTCCAGTTCAGTTGACATGTTTAGTGTTGCAGTTGTTAGGCTGCAGCAGATGAACCAGCTCTCTTTCCCCCCCCCCCCCCCCCCGCCTCCACCCAAAGTTGTTGAGGCTGGGTGGGGGGGGGGTCAAATGAAAATGTCAAAACTGAGATTGATAAATTTTTACAAAAACAAATTACTGCGGATGCAGGAATCTGGAAAAAAAAGCAGAAAATGATGGAAATACTCAGTAGGTCAGGCAGCGTCTGTAGAGAGAGAAACAGAGTTAACGTTTCAGATTGATAACCCTCAAAGGGCCATCAACCTGAAACGTTAACTCTGTTTCTCTCTCCTCAGATGCTGCCTTACCTGCTGAGTATTTCCAGCGTTTTCTATTTCTATTGATAGATTTTTGTTGGGCAAGGGTATTAAGAGATATGGAACCAAGGCAGCTAAATGGAGTTAAGATACAGATTAGTCATGATCTAATTGAATTGTCGAGGGACTGAATAGTCTACTCCTTGTTCCTAAGTTCAACAGATTACATGCTTTGTTGGCCATCACATATTCTGTGTACAGCGAAACCGATCAATTACGAACAACTAGGGGACTGGCATCAGCTGTTTGCAGGTGTCTCTTTTCCCCAAATGGTCATTGCTAGTGGAGCGGAGATGTGGATGGATTGTGACAGCACGCTGGAACCACTCCCACACCACATGCCTTGTATTTCATGGTCATTAGACACAGGGGAAACGTGATTGCAATCGGCCCCTTGTAGTTAGGCAATGGTAACATTGCACGTGAAAAGCAACAGGGTCCCGTGTTTTTAGGTGTGAAATTCACAAAGTAAATAGGGCTTGGTACATTGAAGTGCCTGTCGTTTCAGAGAGCCTCTTGTACCTTTTATAATGGCCTAGAAATCCTGGTCGAGGTCTTCCCGCGGGCGAACGACTGACTTTGGGGAAAAAAGATGCGCACTTAACTATTCCTGCTGTGTCCACCAGCGATCCCGGTCCTGAGGCCTCCACTCACTACGTGTCGCAGCACGTGCACGTCGGGACGTCCGTAAGCTGGAGCTGCAGTCACATGGCCCTGGGCAGCCAATCAAGGTACAGTATTTTCTCATTCATAATAATGAGAACTCTGTAAGTAGGAGTTCCCTTTATTATGATTAAGAAACAGCCCCTCAAACACCAAAACCTTAATTAAAAAAAAAGGAAAAAATACACTACATATTTAAGATTAATTTAAATTAAAGTTATTAATGTAATATATATAAATAAAAAATATATTTTTCCGATTTAAAAAAAAAAAAAAGTTTTTAAAATGATGGTTTAAAATAAATTTACCGTAGTGGGCTTTTAAAATTTTATTTTGTTACGATTTTATATGTTTTAAAACTCTTAGGCCTGTAGGCTATGCGCCGGCTTTTACCAGGCGCAAGAGTTTTCAGGACATGTGCTGGGCAAGATATAGGTAAATACCGCAATCTTGCCCATGTGAATGACCTGGCTGCCGAGATACGGAGGAAAATCGGCTTTTGTGATGCCTTCCTGGGTCCGTACACATTCAGTACGGACCCAGGGAGGCCGGGATTTTTAGGCCATTATAAAATGCCTGGGACTGTCATGAATTGTCTGTATTCTAACAGGATATCTGTCATTTACGAGTGTCCGTAAAACCAGGTTCACTTTGTCCTTTATTGCAATCCAGTTAAATGATAACATTTTAAGATTAAAATAGACCAGTAAATTATCCGTGGTGATGCCCACTGATGCAGATGTCATTTTATGTACAAAAGTTGGGAAAGAGAGGTTGAAAATTTAATCCACAGAGCCAGCTAGTGGCCAAGTGCTGCAACTACATTGTGACTGTGACTAGAGGAGGTGGGTGGGGTGGCTTGACCCATCCACCTCCACAGAGGTGTGTGGGGGACCTGACCCATCCACCTCCATGGCACGAACCTGGTATTGCAGTACTTCCAGGAACGGTGCAGTGGCTCTAGGCCTTTTGGCTAAGAGCATTGGCGCAGAGTGATCCTTGATGTGTGCAAGGTGACCTCTGGCGTTTGTGATTTGACAAAGAATTGGAAAGATTGGCTACGAATTAAAATAAAATAAAAAAATAAAATACATTGTGACTGTGACATTACCAATATTGAAAGGCAAATGTTGACATAGCAATGTACAGTGGTAAATAGTGGAACAACAAGTGTGACCAAAAAACGTGACAACAGGAAGTAGGGTTTGTGGACTGGAAATGCGCATTCGACACGAGATTTTTAATATATAGATTAGTAACGTGATGACGTCTTAATAGAAAGTGAGTTCTGCAGGTACACACGGTACAAGGATTGGTGATGCGATTGACTCGTGAGCGTAATAAAGCACGTTGTTGTCACAGTGGAATACCATACTGAACTTTCAACACTTCGACTTGGGTTTGAAGCAGCCTGGACTAATATTAAAAGTCTTTTATATCTTCTGGCTGTAAGGACGCTCAGTGATGAGAGTTTTGGGCAGCCCAAAGTTTGATGCTGAATAAATTTAATAATAATAAGTTTAAAAGTTCACAGTGATCTACTAGAGGGCGTGCCCTTCTTTGGTTTGGGACGGAGATGCTCTGGGATACTTTACGCTGTGTCTAAGTACTGTACCTAACCTGAGAGCGCTTTATACTGACCCTGAGTGAAGAAGCTAGCACCAACATCCCTCATCTTGATTGGGACTCCGATTTATTCAAAATATAAATTTAAATGGTGGAATAATTTCTGTACGATTGAAAACTTTTAATACCTGCACTTACTAAGGATTTGTTAGTGAAATGTGAAATTTGTTTAAATGTAATTGTGAATCGCAATTAAGTTACTGTAGTCACATTTTTGTAACAAATGAATATTTTTTCATGTTACGAAATTATATTTATTTATTTTAAAGCACTGAAGCATTACACTTCCAAGCTGCAAGATTTCTCCGACCTCTTACATGTGGAGACCTTTGGATTTAGAGGCGAAGCCCTGAGCTCCTTGTGTGCCCTGAGGTATAGTGACAGCACCTTCAAAATCAACAGTTATGTTGCAGTGTACATGGAATTTGCTGCATTAGCCATTGTTTCCATATCTACACATTCTTCCCTTGGGGAACAGTGTGAAGTAATGGAAGGTTTCGCAGGCTGATTAACAGTCTGACAGGTCGTGAACAATGCTTCCTTGGCCATAAATATCTTTATATTATCCAATTGTGGGGGAGGGGGGTTAGTCTTATATGACAGAAGGAGTTTTATGGATACCCACAGCCTAAACGAGGAGTGTGGGGAGGAACCATCCACCGGACACAAGTATGCAGCAGGCATTGCACCGTTGATTTGTAAACAGCAGATTACTGTTTATATAGTGCTTTTAACATAAGAATTATACCAAGTCTCTTCCTAAATAGGGTAATGAAGATAGTTACCAAGACAGGAAGTGAGGGGCTAGTAGGGGTGACTGAGAGCTGGGTCAAAGAAATGTATTACAAACTGTGTTTTAAAGGAGGACAGAGCGGTGCAAAGATTTGAGGGAGAGCCAAAGAGCTACTCCAAGATAGCTGAAAACTCTGCCTCGAAGCATGGAAGGCCAGAATCATAGGCATGCAACATTTGGGAGGGGAGGGTTGTAGATCTAGGGAGGGGCAAGTCCATGGAGGGATTTTTACATGAGGACAGGAATTCTGAATTCAATATATTTCCTACATTACAACAGTGACTACACTTCAAAAGTACTTCATTGGCTGCAAAGTGCTTTGGGACGTCCTGAGATCATGAAATGCGCTATAGAAATGCACGGCTTTTTTTATTGGGAGACCAGGAGTCTGTTTGGGTGGTGAGCAAGAAGAACAGTATTTTCAGAGCACGATAGTCCAACAAGAAAACCGTGAGAGTAGTCTATTCTGGAGTTGGCGAATACATATTTAAATCTACTGCTTTTGCCATGTTTGTTTTTTTTAGCTCCAATGAAGGGATCGGGCTGTACTGGGAATGTGCTCTTATCTTTGTCCTTTTGTTCTTTTCAGCTGTGGCTCAATGGGTAGCACACTTGCCTCTGAGTCAGAAGGTTGTGGGTTCAAGTCCCACTCCAGGAACTTGAGCACATAAATCTACTCCAGTACAGTGCTGAGAGGGCGTTGCACTGTTGGAGGTGCCGTCTTTCGGATATGTTAAACCGATGCCTGTTCTGTTAGATCTCTTAATTTCCAATGAAATGCGAACTCCGGTTGTAGATTTAAAGTAGTTTTATTCCAGCAGCAGCAACAAGCTCCGGCCTTATGCCAGGTCTTTTGTCCTTCTGAAACACATGGCAATACATGGCTGTTTTAATACCTGGCTCAATTTACAGAAATGAACTTTCCTTCTTTGACCTTATTGTCTCAATTGATATATTCTTAACCCCTAATTGGCTCGCTGCCAAAGGTCCTGAAATGTCAAGTTGATTGATGACTTAATACGCTCACTAGCACGTAGACATGGAATCTGTGTTTTCTCAACTTTGCAGCCTGTCTGCAGCCTGTTTGAATTCTCTATCAATCCCCCCTTTGATTCTTTCACAAACTGAATCATAAAACATCAGGCATCACTGGTTAAACATTCTACAAAATAATTTCATACATGTTAATGGAGTTTCCTTCTAAAATTTGTTGATGTGTTTTGCCACATATCCGGACTAGTAGCTTCCACACAAATTTACATCAACCCGAATTCCATCGTGGCCACAATGGAAGTCTGGTTTTAGTAGGTTAATTAACCTCATTCCAATTTAATCCAAATCAATATCTTAATTCAACCAGTAAACAACCTTTCCTTAAGCATAACATACCCCTGTGCCACGTACAGACGGTCTGCTGGGACCTGCAAGGTGTGTCACCTGCGGGACAGCAGCTAAACCACCTGGTTGCAACAACATTTAATCAACATAAACAAACAATATAAAAGTAAAATAATTACAACGAATAGAATTAAACCTTCCACCAATGAAGTTCCTATTGAACCTAGCCATTCAGTGGCTCCGCTCCACAAAGTGAATGATGGGGGTTGCTTAAGTTTTTCTACTTCCTTTTGGATATGCTCCGCTAAGTGGGTAATTTCTTCGGAGCTATCTGGGATATATGTGCAATACTCAGTTCCGAGTAGGGCGCAAGTACCTCCCTTTTCAGCCAGAATGTAGTCAAGGGCCAGTCTATTCTGTAGGGCTACTGTGCGGATTGCTACCATTTCTGCATTGACTTTAACTAGGACCTCTGAAATATCATTGGCTACCCGTTCCACAACGGATGCCATGTTAATGGATTCCCTTGCCAGTTTGGCGGTCCCATACCTGGGGATCAGAACCTCTCTGTTTCTGTGATAGCTTTCTTAGGACGGTGTAGATGTTCTGACAGTGATACATATATGGCACAATATAGGCTAGATAGCAGGATCCTGTCCAATTCTGGGGCAGCCAAAGGTAGGCCTTGTGGCCACACACCCAATAGGTGCCATTATAGGCAATGAATGTTAGCTGTTTCTTTGTCAGCAGCACTCCGGGGTCTGTCCAGGCTTTTCCATCTGTTTTATTCAGAATCCTCGTTACGTTAGGAATTCCCACATCGGCCCAGTTTGGACGGTTCCGGGGCTTGATTACATTATAATTCCGGAAGCAGTTACTATACCCCATATTTTGGCCTCCTTTGATGTTTCTAATCAGACAGACCGATTCCCCCGATCTTCCTATCCCCATTGCATTGTGATAACAAAAAATGGGGGCCGTTTGGAATTATTGTAGCACAGTTGGTACCTCCCTTCAAAGGTAGTCAGATTGTAACCTGCTGACTTCCATTTACGTGCCCAGTTTTCCGTGTCCTGAAACGCATTGCCTGTTTTGTTTTGATTAATTATCCACTCAGCCATTTCCGGGATATTCAAGGGAACTGGCCTCAAGGGAATCCCTCCGTTTGAGTGAATAGGAATATGCGCACACACCCAACAACCAGAAATGTTACTTTGTTTGATATAAATGTATGACATATATAAAAAGGTATTTACATGTAATTCCCTGGGTACTCTACTATTTTCCTTTGGTGCAGAGGGTTGGCTAGTAAGAAGTAGGCAAATGCCTAGAATACCTACAGTCAGTAATACAGTAAATTTATACATTTTGGTAAAAAGTAATTGTCCTTATCAGATTTCAGCTTCAGTTATGGGTGCTCATTTAATGTGTAAGGCGTGGATCCAGGCTTTCTTTCCTTGGACTTTAACAGCTGCCTGGGTGGTCAATAACACTTGATAAGGTCCCTCCCACTTGGCACCCAAAGGTTCTTTATGTAACTTTTTTTCACATAGACCCAGACTCCCGGGATGATGATGTGTCCTCCTTCGGGTGGATTACCCTAAGCTGCCGATACCTGTCGGGAAACAGAACTAATAGCATTGGTTAGGTCCTGACAGTATAGAAACAGAGACATAGAAACATAGAAAATAGGTGCAGGAGCAGGCCATTCGGCCCTTCTAGCCTGCACCGCCATTCAATGAGTTCATGGCTGAACATGAAACTTCAGTACCCCCTTCCTGCTTTCTTGCCATAACCCTTGATCCCCCGAGTAGTAAGGACTTCATCTAACTCCCTTTTGAATATATTTAGTGAATTGGCCTCAACTACTTTCTGTGGTAGAGAATTCCACAGGTTCACCACTCTCTGGGTGAAGAAGTTTCTCCTCATCTCGGTCCTAAATGGCTTACCCCTTATCCTCAGACTGTGACCCCTGGTTGTGGACTTCCCCAACATTGGGAACATTCTTCCTGCATCTAACCTGTCTAAACCCGTCAGAATTTTAAACGTTTCCATGATAAAGTGTCACTCATTAAGTGAACATCAGCTTTTCGTAAATCAATAGTTCCTGGCAGCGACATGGGTCTTCCTGTTATAATTTCAAATGGGCTTAGACCTATAGTTCTGTTCAGGGTTGCCCTAATGCTACTTAGCACTATTGGTAGTGCCTGGGGCCATGGTGTTCCTTCTTGGTGATATTTGGCAAGCCGTTGTTTCAAAGTTTGATTTGTTCGTTCTACTTGTCCTGATGATTGTGGGTGATAAGGACAGTGTAAATCCCACGTAATGTTCAGTAACCTACAGACTTCTTGGCAGACAGCACCTCTGAAGTGTGTTCCCTGATCTGAGTCAATGTTACTCGGGACTCCCCATCGGGGAATGTAATCCTTACACAAGACCTTTGCAGTGTGATTGGCTGTGGCTCTTTTAGTTGGGACAGCTTCTACCCATCTAGAGAATCTGTCAACCATGACAAGAATGTTAGTGTATCCTTGGCATGAAGGAAGAGATATATAATCAACCTGCAGCTGCTGGAATGGTCCGACGGGCAGGGGGCCTCAGTTGGGGCATTACCGTGATGGGTCCAGAATTATTTTTCTGGCAGACCACACAGCGGTCTGTCACCAGCTGGGCATGTTTTTTAAACCCCCGACCCCACCAGCTTTTCTGGAACCGTGCCGTCATCTGTTGTGAGGCCAAGTGTCCCCACAAGTGGATCTGTTGGGCTAAAAAAGGCATAAGCGCTTGTGGCGCGACTGGCTTGTTGGTAACTCTTTGTCTCCAGACACCACCTTCGCATAGCTTAATTCCTGCCTCAATCCATGTCCATTTTTCCTCTCTGGAGAACTCGCCTTGCATTGTTTGAAGGTCTCGTGTCAGAGTCCTGAGTGCTTTCAATCTGCACATCTGTGTTGGTTCCTCTGGGGGAGCGCCCTGTGAGGCGGCATCTTTAGCTGCCTGGTCGGCTAGGGCATTTCCCTGTGCTTCCGTGGTATTTTCCTTGTATGGGCCTTACACTTCAGGATGGACACTTCCTGAGGTAATTGTATGGCCTCTAGTAAGTCTCGGACTACTTTTCCATTTCGGATAGGTGTACCAGCAGCAGTGAGGAATCTTCTTTTCTGCCATAATAGACCAAAGTCGTGAGCGACTCCAAAAGCATAACGTGAATCTGTGTAGACATTAGCTGTCTGTCCTTCTGCTATTCGACATGCTTCTGATAGGGCCCGTAACTTGGCCTGTTGTGCTGACGTTCCTGAGGGTAAACATCCTTTTGCCACTACCTCATAAAGATGTAACTGCCCATCTTGTTTTTCTGGTACCATTGTCAACTGCCCATCTTGTTTTTCTGGTACCATCTGTAAACAGGATGAGGTCTGGGTTATGTAGAGGCTCCTCTGCTACTAAGGCTGCTTCTTCTGTTTCTTTTAAAATCTCCACGTAGTCATGCTCTTCACATTCTCCCCCCTCTTGCTCCCTCGATTCTGACATCGGGAGCATAGTTGCTGGATTAACCGGACTGGTCCGGACGATATGGAGATTAGGAGCTTCCAAAACTGCTGTCCAGCGGGTCCATCTAGCTGCCGTCACCTGAGACATTCTATTCATAGACAGCAAAGCGTGTACAATGTGGGGACACTTGACAATCAGCTTGACAGTCGAGAACTAGACCCGCAGTGATCCTTACCGCTCGGCATGTAGCTTCCATGGCCCTTAGGCAACTTCCCCATTCGAGGGCTACCGCATCCAGTTTTGCCAAATAATAGCCAATAAGTCTTTGCCGATCCCCATGTTCTTGTGTCAGTATAGCTGTCATATATCCTTCTTTCTCATGAACAAACAGGGTAAATGGCTTACCACTGTCGGGGATTCCCAGAGCCGGTGCCGAACACAAAGCCTTTTTCAAATTCAGGAAGGCCTCTTGCTGTTCCTTAGTGAGGGTGATAGCTTCTTTAGAGGCACGTTTCCCCTTTAAGATATCATTCAATGGCTGAGCAAGCTGCGTGAAGGAGTCAATCCAATTTCTGTTAAAGTTACACAATCCCAAAAAGGATTTTAGTTCCTGAATAGTGGTGGGTTTTTTAGCAGCCCGAATAGCTGCAGTTCTATCCTGGGTAAGTTCTCTCTTTCCTTGTGAAATCTTTTGTCCCAGGTATACAACCTCTTCTTGGGATATTTGTGCTTTGTCGATGCTGGCTTTATGTCCTTTCAACTGAAGGTGGTCCAGCAAAGCTCGTAAATCTTGTTCATGCTGTTCCTCCGTGTTTGAAGCTAGCAGGATATCGTCTACATATTGGATGACTGTGGATGACAGGGGAGGTAATTCTCGCAAATGGCTTTGTAAAGCCATGTGGAATACCGTAGGGCTGTTGTGGAAACCCTGCGGTAACTGGGTCCAAGTATACCATTGTCCTTGGACAGTGAAAGCAAACCACTGTCGAACCTCTGGTGCCAGAGGCACCGGCCAAAATCCGTTGGCCATATCTATAACCGAGAAATATTTATGTTCCGGTTTGAGGGCATTAAAAATGGTGGAGGGATCTGCGACCAAAGGAGCTTTTTGATCAATACACTGGTTAGCTCTCCTATAATTGACGGTCAAACGTTCTAATTGACCATGTCACCCGACCATCCTCGAAATGTAACGATGAATCTACTTGGATTAGAACGTCCATTCCCAAA
The DNA here is from genome assembly GCF_044704955.1 of Pristiophorus japonicus. Taxonomy (NCBI): domain Eukaryota; kingdom Metazoa; phylum Chordata; class Chondrichthyes; family Pristiophoridae; genus Pristiophorus; species Pristiophorus japonicus. The sequence continues at coordinate 110,889,556 of NC_091991.1, read as the reverse complement.
AGAGGTTGATCTACTGGGCCTATCCAGACCGATGTGGTTAGTTCATGTGGACCCAGCCCTATAAGTACCAGTGTTGTCCTTTTAATTTCCATTTTATGGCCCCCAACTCCATAGGCTGTACGTGCCCTACCATTCAACGGCAAAAAGTCTCCATATTGTAGGGGTAAGCATGTTAATTCCGCCCATGTCTAAAAGACAGTCCACATCCTTATCGCCCAACCTCACAGTTATATATAGCCCATCTCGCCTCTGTTGTATTAGTGCGAGGAGGAGGGCCAGGGCGGGCTCTAATCGTTTTTTGCTATCCCAAGAAACTCCTTCTGTTGTTGTCAGTCGCTTAAATGCTTCTATGAGGTCGTTATCTTGTGACAAGCCTGGCTTGTTGGCTGAATTGTATCCCTGGCTGCTTCCTCTTCCCCAGCCACGACCTTGCTGTTTTGCCCTGCACGTCTTGGCCCAGTGACCTTCTTTCCCACAATAATGACATTTTCCGGGTAATTTTCCTAATGACTGTTTATCGGAATCCTGGGATTTCCATCCCACAGCCTGCAGGGTTCGAACCTTAGCTCCCATATCCCTGCCTAATTGGTTACATCGATCCACCAACGCTGCAAAGGTAGTTCCCCTACCTTCCCAGTCCGGTCACACTACCTTAAGCATTTTGGACAGTTCTGGCTTTAGACCTGCCACGAAAGCTGCTTTCAGGGGTCCAAACACTTGTTCATCCATTTCCTCATCCGTATTATTCATACCCGAATGTTCTAGCCACGTGCATCTAAACCGCTCGTCATACTCCAGGACCTCCTCTGTTCCTTTCTGTTGGCAGGCTGCAATTTTTCCCCAGTCTGTCTTAGCTGGACTGAAGGCTTACAGCCAATGTTTAATCGCCTCCCACCCTGCGTTTAATTCTTGCTCATCCTGCCCCAAAGCTTCTTCTACCTTGTCGTGCAATTTTCTTCCCTGTGTTTTTGGCACCGTTATGGTCAAAATTTGCACTCCGTCCCAGAGATGAAGTTGATATATATTTCTTAAGCGGTCCAATTGGTCTCACGTTTTCACTCCCCCTTTCTTTGGATTGGGCAACTCCTTGGACCATTTATCAATTTTCTCTGGGTCTGCCGGATCGTGAAATAAGTATTCTGCATACACCCTTTTCTTTGTTTTTTTGGTTCCGTCCTCATCCGCAGTCTCTTCTGATTTGACTACAACTCGTTTTTTTTTTTAAATAGGGCAAAGCGCACCCCTAATTCTTCATCCTCCGACCCTGTATCGTCAGAGGACTCAGAATCCGTATCTATTCCTCGGTCGTGTCTTCGGGTTTGCGCTTTTAATTTATCCAAACATGGGTACCCTGGGAATTGACCGATACAGTTTCCTTTTCCTATTACTGTCTGTTGACCTAATGATTTTTTCCATTCTTTAATTTCACCTTTAAGATCTTTAACTTCCGCTTCCGACTTTTCAAGTTCAAGTTTTTTCTGTCTCAGCTGTTCACAAACCGTTTGCAATTGGTCCTTTGTACTGGTCAGGTCCCTATCATATTGGGAACGTGTTATAATTTCATTCCGCTGTTGGATCTGTCCCATAACAGCTAGGAACCATCTGGTTCGTTCTTTATTTTTCATACGGGTCGTTTTTCCCCAGACCCTTTTGATCTCATCCAAGGACTATTGTCCTTTGGAGGTACCGCATTTTCGTTCGATCTTAATACAGGTTTTAGATAAGTCGAATTGTTGCTCTATGTATTCTTTCAACTGTTCGAGGATTTCATCTATCGAAACCTCAGGTGTTGCCCGCCCACCTTTAACAGTTGTAGGCAATTCTTTGCTCTTCTGCTGCCATATTACTAATTTCTTTGCTGGGGTCTTGAGTCATAGGCTTTCCAGCCGAATCAGTGGGTCGGTGATGAATTAACTAACACACCGCCGAAGTTTAGACGTCTATGGGAACTCGAGCCGATCGCAAACCGGAGGCTTTCGGAATCGCGTAGAAGGGGAGGTGAATTTAGACAATTGACCGAGGACTTTTATAAAGAGGAGTCCTTACCTCAGTATGTAGGTCCGATGTCCAAAATTCAGTTTCTTCCCTCAGCGATCCTGTTCGTGACGCCAAAATTGTTAGATCTCTTAATTTCCAATGAAATGCGAACTCCGGTTGTAGATTTAAAGTAGTTTTATTCCAGCAGCAGCAACAAGCTCTGGCCTTATGCCAGGTCCTTTGTCCTTCTGAAACACATGGCAAAACACGACTGTTTTTATACCTGGCTCAATTTACAGAAATGAACTCTCCTTCTTTGACCTTATTGGCTCAATTGATATATTCGTAACCCCTAATTGGCTCGCTGCCAAAGGTCCTGAAATGTCAAGTTGATTGGTGACTTCATGCACTGTGCTCACTAGCACGTAGACATGGAGTCTGTGTTTTCTCAACTTTGCAGCCTGTCTGCAGCCTGTTTGAATTCTCTATCAGTTCCCTTGGGTGGGTGTTAAAGATCCCATGGCACCATTTAGAAGAAGAGCAAGGGGAGTTATCCCTGGTGTCCTGGCCAATATTTATCCTCAATCAACATAACAAAAACAGATTATCTTATCATCATCACATTGCTGTTTGTGGGAGCTTGCTGTTTGCAAATTGGCTGCCGCATTTCCCACATTACAACAGTGACTACACTTCAAAAGTACTTCATTGGCTGTAAAGCGCTTTGAGACGTCCGATGGTCATGAAAGGTGCTATATAAATGCAAGTCTTTTCTTTTCTTCAGTGACCTTTGTGTTGTGACCTGTCACAAAACCGCCAAGGTCGGAACTCGCATGGTGTTCGACCATAACGGGTGCATCAGCCAAAAGATGCCACATCCTCGACAGCAAGGGACAACGGTTAATGTTCAGCAGCTGTTTTGCACACTTCCAGTCAGGCACAAAGAGTTTCTGCGAAACATTAAAAAGGTGGGTTTGCTTTTATTTTTTTTTTACGATTTCATGAAAACCATTCCAAGCAATTAACATAAAACATTTATATGTTTAATTCGCACAGCCTAGGTCAAATGTAGGTACCTATCTCCAATACACATTGCTTCAGTTGGAAGGTGAGGTGGTCCAGGAAATGGAGTTCTTTATTCCCTCTGCGTTTGGCTCACTGCCAGTAAATGTGTTGTAGCTGGAATTTAAACACTCGAATAAAAACAGAGACTGCTGGATACACACAGCACCCGAAAAGCGTTAACATTTTGGGTGTGAACTCTTAGTAAGAACCCATCTTTTCTCTTACAAATACTGATAGACCTGTTGTGCATCTCTCTGATTTTTTTTGCTTTTGTTTCAATTTCAAGCATTTGTAGTTTTATTACATAGAACGTATGGCACAGAAACAGACCATTTGGCCCATCTGGTCCATGCCGGTGTTTTCGTTCCACACGAGCCTCCTCCCGCTTTACTTGATTGAACTCTATCAGAATAACCTTCTATTCCTTTCTCCCTCGTGTTTATCAAGCTGCCACGTAAATGCGTTTTCTTAGTATAAGTTGTGATACTTTGATCTCCAACAAATAGGTAGTAGGCTGGGTGGATAAGGTGGTTAAGAAGGCATTCGTAATACTTGCATTTATTAGCCGAGGCATAGAATATAAGAGCAGGGAGCTTATGCTTGAACTAGTTAGGCTGGAGTACTGCGTGCAGTTCTGGTCACCACATTACAGGAAATATGTGATTGCACTAGAGAGGGCATAGAGGACGTTTACGAGGATGTTACCTGGACTGGAAAATTTTAGCTATGAGAAAAGATTGGATAGGCTGGGGTTGTTTTCTTTGGAACAGAGGAGGCCTTATTGAAGTGTATAAAATTATGAGAGGCCTAGATAGAGTGGATAGGAAGGACCTATTTCCCTTAGCAGAGGGGTCAACAACCAGGGAGCATAGATTTAAAGTAATTGGTAGGAGGTTTAAAGGGGATTTGAGGGGAAATGTCTTCACCCAGAGGGTTGTGGGGGTCTGGAACTCACTGCCTGCAAGGGTGGTAGAGGCAGAAACCCTCACCACATTTAACAAGTGTTTGGATGTGCACTTGAAGTGCCGTAACCTACAGGGCAACAGACCAAGAGCTGGAAAGTGGGATTCGGCTGGATAGTTCTCTGTTGGCCGGCATGGATCGAAATGGCCACCTTCCGTGTTGTAAATTTCTATGATTCTATGAAATCTGATTGCAATATATTCATCATGTATTTAAAAAAAATATGTTGAGTGTTCAAGTTGCAATATTAGAAATCTGAAGTTTTAAATTTGTTTTACTTAAAAACAGGAATACAATAAAATGGTACAGGTGCTGCAGGCCTATTGCATCATTTCTACAAGTATACGGATAAATTGCACCAATCAAGTCGGACAAGGAAAGAGAAACCCTGTTATCTGCACCAGTGGCTGCACCACATTGAAGGAAAACATCAGTGCTGTATTCGGTTCGAAGCAGGTGAAATATTTATAGTGCACCTGCCCGGGTCACAGGTCCTTCAGCTGCACTAGCATCCTCCACCCTGTGTGTCCACTTCAATCATGTGCAAAGTGATGTTGATGCTTTATTTAAGGTGGAGATGGATAGATTTTTGAAAGATAAGGGAGTTAAGGGTTATGGCGAGAGGGCAGGGAAGTGGAGCTGAAGCCAAGATCAGATTAGCCATGATTTTATTGAATGGCAGAGCAGGCTCGAGGGGCCAAATGGCCTACTCCTGCTCCTATTTCTTATATTCTTATGGTGCATCCTCCATGAGGGTGAACTTGGGGGGGGTTGGCAGCAGGAGGCAGTCCCTTATCAAACTCTCATCCTTTGTGACTCTCATCCTTTCCCTCCTCGTTCTTCTTGACTTGTCTGCAGCCTTTGACACAGTTGACCACTCCATCCTCCTCCAACGCCTCTCCACAATCGTCCAGCTGGGTGGGACTGCACTCGCCTGGTTCCATTCTTATCTATCTAATCGTAGCCAGAGAATCACCTGCAATGCCTTCTCTTCCCACTCCCGCATCGTTACCTCTGGTGTCCCCCAAGGATCTATCCTTGGCCCCCTCCTATTTCTCATCTCCATGTTGCCCCTTGATGACGTCATCCTGTCACACAGCGCCAGTTTCCACATGTACGCTGACGACACCCAGCTTTACCTCACCCCACGATCTCTCAATTGTCAGATTGCTTGTCCGACATCAGGTTCTGGATGAGCATAAATGTTCTCCAATTCAATATTGGGAAGACGGAAGCCATTGTTTTCGGTCCCCACCACAAACTCCATTCCCTAGCCACCGACTCCATCCCTCTCCCCAACTCCTGTCTGAGGCTGAACCAGACTGTTCGTAACCTTGGTGTCATATTTGACCCTGAAATGAGCTTTCAACCACACATCCGCAGCATAACTAAGACCATCTATTTCCACCTCCGTAACATCACCCATCTCTGCCCCTGCCTCAGCTCATCTGCTGCTGAAGCCCTCGTCTATGCCTTTGTTACCTCTAGACTTGACTATTCTAACGCATTTCTGGCTGGCCTTCCATATTCTACCCTACGTAAACTAGAGGTGATCCAAAACTCGGCTGTCCATGTCTTAACTCATGCCAAGTCCCACTCACCCATCATCCCTGTGCTCGCTGACCTACATTGGCTGCTGGTTAAGCAACACCTCGATTTCAAAATTCTCATCCTTGTTTACAAATCTCTCAATGGTCTCACCCCTCCCTGTCTCTGTAATCTCCACCAGCCCCACAACCTCACAAGATGTCTGTGCACCTCTGATTCTGCCCTCCTGAGCATCCCTGATTATAATCACTCATTCATCGGTGGCCATCCCTTCTGTTGCCTAGGCCCTAAGCTCTGGAACTCCCTGCCTAAGCCTCGCCGCCTCTCTACCTCTCTTTCCTCCTTCAAGACACTTCTTAAAACCTACCTCTTTGACCGAGCTTTTGTTCACCTGTGCTAATTTTTACTTATGTGACGATGTCAATTTTATTTATCTCATAATACTCCTGTGAAGCGCCTTGGCACGTTTGACTACATTAAAGGTGCTTTATAAATACAAGTTGTTGTACGTTATACTGGGAGGACTATTATTAGGATGGGGAGTCCTCTTAATACAGCTAAGTTAACATATTCATCAAATACCATGATTGCAGACTGAGGTAGTCACTCTCTTGGCTTCTTTCACCCTCTCCCAGTCGCTGCACGTAGGCAGTCTTTTAACTCCCAATGTAAAACGGGCCAAGTTGTCAGCTTCTGTGTGGCTGACGTATTTGTACAATCTGATCGACCGATTGGGGAGAGGGAGGCGGCGGTTCCCATGGAGCAGGGCTGGCAGTGTCGCCTTTTCATCTGCATTCTGTGCCAGTGCTCTACTCGGAACTCCTTCACAGCAAACGAGTCAAAGGTGGGCAGAGGAAACATTACAAGCACACCCTCAAAGCCTCCCTGATAAAATGCAACATCCCCACTGACACCTGGGAGTCCCTGGCCAAAGACTGCCCTAAGTGGAGGAAGTGCATTCGGGAGGGCGCTGAGCACCTCGAGTCTCTTCGCCGAGAGCATGCAGAAACCAAGCGCAGACAGCGGAAAGAGCGAGCGGCAAACCTGACCCACCCTCCCGTTACCCTCAACGACTATCTGTCCCAACTGTGACAGGGACTGTGGTTCTCGTATTGGACTGTTCAGCCACCTAAGGTCTGATTTTAAGAATGGAAGCAAGTCTTCCTCGATTCTGAGGGACTGCCTATGATGATGATGCATTCTGTGCCAACGCACTAATGGTGTGAGAAATGGAGACGGCACAAACGTGCAGCCAATGATGCGTTGCTCGGAGCATTGTAACAGGAGCCTTGCTGGGAAAGCTTGCTGCCAACACTTGCTTGAGTAAAATGGGAAGTGTTGTGTTCTGCAGCATTGAGCAATACAAAAATTCATCAAACGCTGAACGCTTTCATACCCACGGAATATATTCTATACGTTGCACCGCACAACTTGCCTGCTGGGTAGCATTCATTTATGTTTTGCTCATTAAGTGTCCTACACCAGGACTTGAGCCGATAATCTAGGCTGACACCCAGTGCAGTACTGAGTGAGTGTTCCTTGTTGCACTCAGATGAGACAATTAAACCAAGATCCTGTATGCCTGTTCGGATGGACACTTAAGGATCCCATAGCACTATTCAAAGAGCAGTGTACTGCCCAACATTCTTCCCTCATCCAACACCACTAAGGAACAGATTAACTGGGCATTCATCTCCTGGTTGCTTGGGGGACATTGCTAGTGCAGAATAGCTGTCATGTTTGGCTGTGAACTGGTCATTGCATCCTCGAAAATAATTGACTGTGATAAGGTGTATAAATGTTAGTATTTTTATTTTGTAGGACTAACCTACACTTTTTAATGCCTAATGTTGCCACCCATGTGACTGTATATGCACACCAAACATAACTAGCCACAGCCAGAGCTTCTTGCCACATTGAGAGCTTTTCAGTAAATGCAGTATAACCGGCACTGAAATAGAGAAGTGAGTCGTTGTGATCTGGAATCCACTGCCTGGAAAGCTGGTGGAAGCACATTCAATATTGCCTTTCAATAGAAACATATAGCGCAGAAGGAGGCCATTCCGGCCCATCGTGTCCGAGACGGCCGACAAAGAGCCACATGGCCCTTGGTCAGCAGCCCTAAAGGTTACATATAGGTTACATGAATAATGACGGAAAGAGCACCCAGCCCAACCAGTCCGCCTCACCACAACTACGACACCCCTTACACTGAAACATTCTACACTCCACCCCAACCGGAGCCATGTGATCTCCTGGGAGAGTCAAAAAAACAGATAAAAACCCAGGCCAATTTAGGAAGAAAAAATCTGGAAAGATTCCTCTCCGACCCATTCAGGCGCTTGAAACTAGTCCAGGGGATCACTCTGGCCATATTCTATTCCCTGCAGTACTTATCGTTATATCTGCTACGTCCAACAAAAGGTCATCCAGTCTAATCCCAATTACCAGCTCCAGGTCTGTAATCCTGCAGGCTGCTGCACTTCAAGTGCCCATCCAACCATCTCTTAAAAGTGGTGAGGGCAGTGAGTTCCAGATCCCCACAACCCTCTGCGTAAAGAAGCCTTCCCTCAGATCCCCTCTAAACCTTCCACTAACCACCTTAAAACTATGCCCCCTCGTAATAGACCCCTCCACCAATGGAAATAGACCCTTACTATCCACTATGTCCAGGCTCCATAATATTTTGTACACCTCAATGAGGTTTCCTCTCATCCTCCTCTGTTGCAATGAGAACAAACCCAGCCTTTCCAATCTATCCTCAAAACTAAGATTCTTCATTCCAGGCAGCATTCTACTAAATCTCCTCTGCACCCTCTCTAGTACAATCATGTCCTTCTTATAATACGGCGACCAGGTGGCCTAACCAAAGTATTATACAATTTAAGCATAACCTCCCTGCTCTTATATGCTATGCCTTGGCCAATAAAGGCAAGCATTCCGTATGCCTTCTTAACCACCTTATCCACCTGGCCTGCTACTTTCAGGGATCTGTGGACAAGCACTCCAAGGTCCCTTTGTTCCTCTATACTATTGAATGGCCTACTGCTTTCTTTATTAGCCCTCCCAAAGTGCATCACCTCACACTTCTCTGAATTAAATTCCATTTGCCACTGCTCTGCCCACCTGACCAGTAGATTGATAACCTCCTGCAGCCCATGATTTTCCTCTTCATTATCAACCACACATCCAATTTTACTATCATCTGCAAACTTCTTAATCATACTCCCTATATTCAAATCTAAATCGTTGATATATACCACAAAAAGCATGGGTCCCAGTACTGAGCCCTGCGGAACCCCACTGGAAACATCCTTCCAGTCACAAAAACATCCATCAATCATTACCCTTTGCTTCCTACCTCCAAGCCAATTTTGGATCCAACTTTACCCTGTATTCCATGGACTTTAACCTTCATGACCAGTCTACCATGTGGGACCTAATCAAAAGCTTTGCTAAAGTCCAAATATACTACATCGTACGCACTATCCTCATCAACCCTTTTGGTTACCTCCTCAATGGGGAATTGAAGTAATAATTGAAGGGAAAAAGTTGCAGGGCTGTGAGAAAGAGCAGGGGAGCGGGACTAATAGAACAGCTCTTTCACAGGCACGATGGGTCGAAGTGTTGTATGATTCTGTGTACAACAACAACAACTTTTATTTATATAGCGCCTTTAATGTAGTAAAAAGTCCCAAGGCGCTTCACAGCAGTGTTATAAGAGAACAAAAATAAATTTGACACTGAGCCACATAAGAAAAAATTACGCCAGATAGCCAAAAACTTGGTCAAAGAGGTAAATTTTAAGGAACGTCTTAAAGGAGGTAGAGAGGCGGAGAGGTTTAGGGAGGGAGTTCCAGAGCTTAGGGCCCAAGCAGATGAAGGCACGGCCACCGATGGTTGAGCTGTTATAATTAGGGATGCTCAAGAGGGCAGAATTTGAGGAGCGCAGACAACTTGTGGGTTTGTGGGGCTGAAAGAGATTACAGAGATAGGGAGGGGCGAGGCCATGGAGGGATTTGTAAACCAAAGATGAGAATTTTGAAATCGAAGTGTTGCTTAACCGGAAGCCACTGTAGGTCAGTGAGCACAGGGGTGATGGGTGAGCGGGACTTGGTGCGAGTTAGGACACGGGCTGACGAGTTTTGGATGACCTCAAGTTTACGTGGGGTAGAATGTGGGAGGCCAGCCAGGAGTTAGTTGGAATAGTCAAGTCTAGAGGCAACAAAAGCATGGATGAGGGTTTCAGCAGCGGATGAGCTGACGCAGGGGCGGAAGCAGGCAATGTTACAGAGGTGGAAATAGGCGGTTTTAGTTATGCCGCAAATATGTGACCGGAAGTTCATTTCAGGGTCAAGTATGACACCTAGGTTGCGAACAGTCTGGTTTAGCCTCAGATAGATGATGGGGAGAGGGATGGAGTCAGTGGCTAGAGAAGGAGTTCGTGGCGGGGACCAAAGACAATGGCTTCTGTCTTTCCAATATTAATTGGAGAAAATTTCTGCTTATCCAGTACTGGATGTCGGTCAAGCAGGCTGACAATTTAGAGACCGTGGAGGGGTCGAGAGAAGTGGAGAGGTAGAGTTGGGTGTTATCAGCATACAAGTGGAAACGGACTCCGTGTTTTCAGATGATGTCGCCAAGGGGCAGCACATAGATAAGAAATAGGAGGGGGCTAAGGATAGATCCTTTGGGGACGCCAGAGGTAGCGATGCGGGAGCAGGAAGAAGAGCCATTGCAGGAGATTTTCTGGCTACGATAAGATAGATAAGAATGGAATCAGGCGAGTGCAGTCCCACCCAGCTGGTGGAGAGGTGTTGGAGGAGGATAGAGTGGTCAACCGTGTCAAAGGCTGCTGACAGACGGGGAGGGATAGTTTACCATTGTCACAGTCACAAAGGATGTCATTTGTGACTTTGATGAGAGCCGTTTCGGTACTGTAGCAGGGGCGGAAACCAGGTTGAAGGGATTCAAACATGGAGTTCCGGGAAAGATGGGCACGGATTTGGGAGGCGACAGCAGGTTCAAGGACGTGTAGTATAATTTATGCATTTTGCTTTTTCCAGTTACAGAACCTTGTCCCTTTTGTCCAACTGCGCCCTAGTGAGGCTATTTGTGAAGATTATGGAATAAATCCTGCTGACATACCTGAAAAGCTCTACAGGTAAGTGATGATCAATAATAAATATACCTGGGGGCCAAAACTCACCTCCACCAGAAACCGAACGCACTTACCGTGCTTCAGCTGTTCTCACTGCTGGGTTGGCCTCTTGCTCGAAATTCAGCTCTTTGTCTTTTTTTCCCCAGCTGGGCGGAAGTTGGTCATAATGGGGGCGGAAGTGGGGACGGGCAGAGCTTGCATCAAACTGGGGGCGGAAGTGGGAGGCGCGCGTGATGACCCCTGCTATCAATCATCAGCATAGCGCTCATGATGTCATCACGCTGGCACGTCACCGCCTCTCTCTCCTTCACTTAAAGGGGAGGGCCGCTGCGAGCTCTACGATTAGTTTAGTTAGGTCCATTGGGCCACCAGGGAGGGTGTCAAAACGGGCCAGCGGCCTGGCACCCAAGAGGAGGGTGCCAGGCTGCCTATTGGCAGCCCGGCCGAACACAGTGCCATAATTGTCGGGCCGACCTGGCAGTTGGCTAACAAAATAACAAATAAGATCGCAGCAGTGCGCCCTCCCCTTTAATGGCGGCCGCACCGCCATTTTACACACAGTGCAAACACAATTCACCGACAGAAAAAAATGTCAAGGGCTCTGAGCAGCGGCTGCCGCAAGATTTTTCACGGTAAATTTTGCTTCGGGGCGGGAGATCAGAGGTGCGCGCTTTGATGACGCACTTAGGAGGATTCAGCAGCAGCAGGCTGGAAGTGGGGACTGCCGGAAGAACCACCGAGGTGAACTTTGTGAGCGGCGGCCATGCCACAAAAAATCGCCGGCCTTTCTGGGGTGTTGGTATTGCTGGCAAGGACAGCATTTATTGCTCATCTCGAGTTGCCCTTGAGAAGGTGGTGGTGAGGCTTCTTCTTGAACCGCTGCCATCCGTGTGGTGAAGGTGCTGCCGCAATGCCATCAGGGAGGGAGTTCCAGGATTTTTACCCAGCAACGACGATATATGTCCATGGTGGGATGATGTGTGATTTGGGAGGGGAACCTATAGGTAATTGTGTTCCCATGCTCCTGCTCCTCTTGTCCTTTTAGGTTGTGGAGGTCATGGGTTTGGAAAGTGCTGCTGAAGAAGCCTTGACAAGTGCAGCTCTGGGTCAGAAGGTTGTGGGTTCAAGTCTCACTCCAGAGATTTGAGCACAAGATCCAGGCTGACACTCCCAGTGCTTTACTGAGGAAGTGCTGCAAAAAAAAGACTTGCATTTATATAGCGCCTTTCACGACCACCAGATGTCACAAAGTGCTTCACAGCCAATTAAGTACTTTTGGAGTGTAATCACTGTGTAATGTGGGAAACGCACAATAATTTACAATGGCAACTTTACACCACCTAGTGGCTGTCGAGGGGCACTGCAGTCCTTTGCATCTACTTTCGGATTATTCATTTTCTGATCTCTGCTTTTGAAGCCTTTCAAAAGTATATCAATTTATTCACTGCTTTGTATATAAAAGTGAATTTGTATTTATAGCTGACTTTACATGAAGTGAAAAGAAAATTGTGTGTGTGTATCAGTATCATCACAACAGTGACTACACTCCAAAAGTACTTCATTGGCTGCAAAGCGCTTTGAGATGTCCGGCGGTCCTGAAAGGCGCTATAGAAATGCAAGTCTTTTTAGAGATGCTTTGGTCAGACGTGCATTGCTGCTCGGCAGCTCCTGTGACATTATTGCTGGGGAGCAGCTCCATGTTTCCTGGAGCAGTTTTATAGTAACCAGTGGCAGGGAGGGAAGAGGGGGTCACAGCTGGTCTACTGGCCTGGCAGGTCATACTACTGAATAACATTTTGTGCAATAATGGTAACTTTCTTTTCTGTGACGCACAGAATCGCAGGGTTCGTGTCCCGCTGCAATCACGCTGTTGGCAGGAGCTCAACCGATCGACAGTTTTTCTTTATCAATCAGCGACCATGTGACCCGGCAAAGGTAAGCAGCAGCGACAGTGAAAATGAGTGAATGATTACATTGAAGTGCTGGCGACATTGCTGCTGCCACAGTGGCTATAAGAGAGCCCTGCATCCTGCTGTTGGCCCCGTGGGGTTTATGTGTTATGGTTAACAACCACTATTCACAACACCGTTGTCGCTAGATGTGTCCTTGATTATAGTCTGCCAGTGGTTGCATGTGGTCAGTCCTTGATATGGTCCATGCCCATGGTTCCATGGGGTCAGTCCTTGATATGGTCCATGCTCGTGGTTCCATGGGGTCAGTCCCTGATATGGTCCATGCTCGTGGTTCCATGGGGTCAGTCCTTGATATGGTCCATGCTCGTGGTTCTGTGGGGTCAGTCCTTGATATAGTCCATGCTCGTGGTTCTGTGGGGTCAGTCCCTGATATGGTCCATGCTCGTGGTTCTGTGGGGTCAGTCCCGGATATGGTCCATGCTCGTGGTTCCATGGGGTCAGTCCTTGATATGGTCCATGCTCGTGGTTCCATGGGGTCAGACCCTGATATGGTCCATTTCCATGGGGTCAGACCCTGATATGGTCCATGCTCGTGGTTCCATGGGGTCAGTCCTTGATATGGTCTGTGACTGGTTCCGTGGGGTCAGACCCTCATATGGTCTGTGCCCGTGATTCCGTGTGGTCAGTCCTTGATATGGTCTGTGCCCGTGGTTCCGTGGGGTCAGACCCTGATATGGTCTGTGCCCGTGATTCCGTGTGGTCAGTTTCTGATCTTGGTCGGACCATTGAGAGGCGATGAACCTCCTCATAGGAAGTAAATGGAAAAACCCGAGATTAAGTCAGCCGAGACCATGATCAGACCTTTCCTGGCAGACAGCAGACTGACTGGCTACCTGAGTGTTTCAAGGGACCCTAAATAGGTGAGATAATTGACATATTGGGAGAGAGGGATGGAGAAGAGAAGTAAAATAACAGAAAGATCTGTCTAGTAGTGACCATTTATCACAGTGTTTGTTTCTTTGATGAATTATTAAAGTGCTTTACCCTTGTCTTTAGGTTTCAAAACTTGTAAATGAAGTATATCACATGTACAACAGGCACCAGTATCCATTTGTTGCCCTTAATATCTGTGTTGATTCTGGTAAGTGACACTCAAACGTTTATTTTAGGATCTTTTATTTGCGAATGACATCTATTGAGCTGAAAAGAATTGTGAACTAATTCATTTGGCCCCTCGAGCCTGCTCCGCCATTCAATAAGATCATGGCTGATCTAATCTTGGCCTCAACTCCACTTCTCTGCCTTCTCCCCATAACCCTAGGCTCTCCCATCGTTCAAAAATCTGTCTAGCGCCACCTTAATCATATTCAATGACCCAGCTTCCACAGCTCTCTGGGGCAGAGAATTCCAAAGATTCACAACCCTCTGAGAAGAAACTCCTCCTCATCTCCGTTTTAAATAGGCAACCCCTTATTCTGAGACTATGGCCCCTAGTTTAATATGGGGGAAAATAAGGAAATTGTGGATTGATTGTAGTGATAGACTTCTGTTCTAATGACTTATACAACCAGGGTATGATGTACCCTCCATAATAAATCTTCAGTGTGGTTAGTTACTAGATGTGCTTTGCAATTTTTAGAGTGCGTTGATGTCAATGTTACACCAGACAAGAGACAGATTCTTCTTCAGGAGGAAAGGCTGCTTCTTGCAATCCTGAAGACATCCCTTATCCAGATGTATGATTCTGATGTTAACAAGCTCCACGTTAATGAGAGGTTTCGTCAGATGCCAGGTACAGAACACAGCGACCCACCTTCTGAGTTTCTCAACAAAAAAGGGCTGGATTTTACGCTTTTCAGTTTTTGGGGCGAAAACATAGGCGGGGCAGGAAAGTTACCGGCTGGGAATAGTTTGCACTTTGGTAAGGACGTTTCGGCATCTGGGCCCTGCGTACGGGGGCGCAGCGTGAAAGGAGGTGTTGTACACTTTTCGTGGCGCAAGGATGGGAAACTCGCAAACAAAATGCCGGGCCATGTGTGCACCAAGAGAGGGGTGGGGTGGAGGGGGAGGAGACCTTAAAAAAAACACAAAATCATTCCCAAAGCTTTGCCCACACCACCACAACACAAATCGCTAAAAAAATTAATAGAACAAAGACTCGCACTTACCTTCGGAGTACTTTACCTTTCTCTGTGCTACCGGCAATGTTGGACCGCACTGATTTCCCAGCCGGTCATTGCAGGCGTACTTCTGGATGGATTGGGCATAGTCCAAAGTACTGCCCACCCAAAGCAGTTCTTCCTGGCGGTGCAACTCTGCGCCGCTGCAAAACGGGACTGGAGGACCTGAATGCCGTCTTTCACGCCGCTCGGGCGAAACCCGGAGCGCAAAGGACCAGAAAATCCAGTCCATAGACTTTGGTGTGTGAGAAAACTGTACGTAAAATCTAATACAATTGATAGTTCCAGCATACAGCGTGCTTTAGATTGATATAATTATAGAGGGACAAATATTCTGTGAAAGTATTGAAAATAAAAACCTATAGCATAGCTATTAGTTAAAAAATGTTTTTATTGTTGTTGTGTGACTGGTTACCTTGAGAATTCAAGATGGAGTGATGCAAGTAAAAGGTACTGCTGTAGTACTTGAAAGAACATTACATTTTGTGAAGGGCTCTGTAGTTTTGAGTGTTTTTAAGTTGCGCCTAATTACGGTTAAATTGTTTCTGACACATTACTTGTACATTTTTGGCATATACAAACAATAGCTGTTGCTAACTCTTCACAAACGCTATCATAAATGGGATTTTAATTCAAAATTGACAAAGAAACATTAATTTAAGTGCAAAAATAAAAACCTGTAACATGATCCTGCGGTCATCCCCCTGCAAAACAGATACACCGCTTTGGGTGCTGTTGAGGGGGGTGACTCATCGGGGGAGGGCAGCAGCAGCCAAGTCCATGGCACTGTGGGTGGCTCTGCTGCACAGGAGGGCAGGAAAAAGAGTGTAAGAGCTATAGTGATAGGGGATACTATTGTAAGGGGAATAGATAGACGTTTCTGCGGCTGCAACCGGGACTCCAGGATGGTATGTTGCCTCCCTGGTGCAAGGGTCAAGGATGTCTCGGAGCGGATGCAGGACATTTTGAAGAGGGAGGGTGAACAGCCAGTTGTCGTGGTGCATATAGATACCAACGATATAGGTAAAAAAACGGGATGATGTTCTACAAGACGAATTTAGGAAGCTATGAGCTAAATTAAAAAGTAGGACCTCAAAAGTAGTAATCTCAGGATTGCTATCAGTGCTACGTGCTAGTCAGAGTAGGAATCGCAGGATAGCTCAGATGAATATGTGGCTTGAGGAGTGGTGCAGAAGGGAGGGATTCAAATTCCTGGGACATTGGAACTGGTTCTGGGGGAGGTGGGACCAGTACTATCCGGATGGTCTGTACCTGGCCAGGACCGGAAACAATGTCCTCGGGGGAGTGTTTGCTAGTGCTGTTGGGGAGGGGTTAAACTAATATGACAGGGGGATGGGAACCTATGCAGGGAGACAGAGGGAAGTAGAATGGGGGCAGAAGCAAAAGATAGAAAGAAGAAAAGTAAAAGTGGAGGGAAGAGAAACCTAAGGCAAAAAGCAAAAAGGGCCACATTACAACAAAATTCTAAAGGGACAAAGTGTGTTACAAAGACAAGCCTGAAGGCTCTGTGCCTCAATGCGAGGAGTATTCGGAATAAGGTGGACGAACTAACGGCGCAGATAGCAGTTAATGGATATGATGTAATTGGCATCACGGAGACTTGGCTCCAGGGTGACCAAGGCTGGGAACTCAACATCCAGGGGTATTCAACATTTAGAAAGGATAGACAGAAAGGAAAAGCAGGTGGGGTGGCGTTGCTGGTTAAAGAAGAAATTAATGCAATAGTAAGGAAGGACATTAGCCTGGATGATGTGGAATCTGTATGGGTGGAGCAACGGATACCAAAGGGCAGAAAACGCTAGTGGGAGTTGTGTACAGAGCACCAAACAGT
Organism: Pristiophorus japonicus; assembly: GCF_044704955.1. Lineage (NCBI taxonomy): Eukaryota > Metazoa > Chordata > Chondrichthyes > Pristiophoridae > Pristiophorus > Pristiophorus japonicus. The sequence continues at coordinate 110,872,897 of NC_091991.1, read as the reverse complement.
AGTAATGAGGATGGGGACAGCATCAAACAAGAAATGAAGGATGCGTGCAATAAAAGTGCATCATGGGCGACTTTAATCTACATATTAACTGGGCTAACCAAACTGGTAGCAATGCGGTGGAGGAGGATTTCCTGGCGTGTATTAGGGATGGTTTTCTAGACCAATATGTCGAGAAACCAACTAGAGAGCTGGCCATCCTAGACTGGGTAATGTGTAATAAGAACGGACTAATTAGCAATCTTGTTGTGCGAGGCCCCTTGGGGCAGAGTGACCATAATATGGTAGAATTCTTTATTAAAATAGAGAGTGACACAGTTAATTCAGAGACCAGGGTCCTGAACTTGGGGAAAGATAAATTCGATGGTATGAGAAATTAATTGGTTATAATAGACTGGCGAGTGATACTTAAAAGGGTTGACGGTGGATAGGCAATGGCAAACATTTAAAGATCACATGGATGAACTTCAACAATTGTACATCCCTGTCTGGAGTAAAAATAAAATGGGGAAGGTGGCTCAACCGTGGCAATCAAGGGAAATTAGGGATAGTGTTCAATCCAAGGAAGAGGCATATAAATTGGCCAGAAAAAGCAGCAAACCTGAGGACTGGGAGAATTTTGTAATACAGTAGAGGAGGACAAAAGGTTTAATTAGGAGGGAGAAAATAGAGTATGAGAGGAAGCTTGCTGGGAACATAAAAACTGACTGCAAAAGCTTCTATAGATATGTGAAGAGAAAAAGATTAGTGAAAACAAACGTAGGTCCCTTGCAGTCAGATTCAGGGTCTAGTGAGAAGGAGGAACTGAAGGATATCCTTATAAAGCGGGAAATTGTGTTAGGGAAATTGATGGGATTGAAGCCCGATAAATCCCCAGGGCCTGATAGTTTACATCCCAGAGTAATTAAGGAAGTGGCCCTAGAAATAGTGGATGCATTGGTGATCATTTTCCAACAGTCTATAGACACTGGATCAGTTCCTATGGACTGGAGGGTAGCTAATGTAACACCACTGTTTAAAAAGGGAGGGAGCGCGAAAACGGGTAGTTAGCCTGACATCAGTAGTGGGGAAAATGTTGGAATCAATTATTAAAGATGAAATAGCAGCGCATTTGGAAAGCAGTGACAGGATCGGTCCAAGTCAGCATGGATTTATGAAAGGGAAATCATGCTTGACAAATCTTCTGGAATTTTTTGAGGATGTAACTAGTAGAGTGGACAAGGGAGAACCAGTGGATGTGGTGTATTTGGACTTTCAAAAGGCTTTTGACAAGGTCCCACACACGAGATTGGTGTGCAAAATCAAAGCACATGGTATTGGGGGTAATGTACCGACATGGATAGAGAACTGGTTGGCAGACAAGAAGCAAAGAGTAGGAATGAACGGGTTCTTTTCAGAATGGCAGGCAGTGACTAGTGGAGTGCCGCAGGGCTCAGTGCTGGGACCCCAGCTCTTTACAATATACATTAATGATTTAGATGAAGGAATTGAGTGTAATATCTTCAAGTTTGCAGATGACACTAAACAGGGTGGCAGTGTGAGCTGTGAGGAGGATGCTAAAAGGCTGCAGGGTGACTTGGACACGTTAGGTGAGTGGGCAGATGCAGTATAATGTGGATAAATGTGAGGTTATCCACTTTGGTGGCAAAAACACGAAGGCAGAATATTATCTGAATGGCGGCAGATTAGGAAAGGGGGAGGTGCAATGAGACCTGGGTATCATGGTTCATCAGTCATTGAAAGTTGGCATACAGGTAGGCAGTGAAGAAGGCAAATGGTATGTTGGACTTCATAGCTAGGGGATTTGAGTATAGGAGCAGGGAGGTCTTACTGCAGTTGTGCAGGGCCTTGGTGAGGCCTCACCTGGAATATTGTGTTCAGTTTTGGTCTCCTAATCTGTGGAAGGACGTTCTTGCTATTGAGGGAGTGCAGCGAAGGTTCACCAGACTGATTCCTGGGATGGCGGGACTGACATATGAGGAGAGACTGGATCAACTGGGCCTTTATACACTGGAGTTTTGAAGGATGAGAGGGGATCTCATAGAAACGTATAAAAGTCGAATAGAACTGGACAGGTTAGATGCGGGAAGAATGTTCCCGATGATGGGGAAGTCCAGAACCAGGGGACACAATCTAAGGATAAGGGGTAGGCCATTTAGGACTGAGATGAGGAGAAACTTCTTCACTCAGAGTTGTTAACCTGTGGAGTTCCCTACCGCAGAGAGTTGTTGATGCCAGTTCATTGGATATATTCAAGAGGGAGTTAGATATGGCCCTTACGGCTAAAGGGATCAAGGGATATGGAGAGAAAGCAGGAAAGGGGTACTGAGGGAATGATCAGCCATGATCTTATTGAATGGTGGTGCAGGTTCGAAGAGCCGAATGGTCTACTCCTGCACCTATTTTCTATGTTTCTATAGCTATTCATATCATCATCATCATAGGCGGTCCCTCGAAACGAGGATGACTTGCTTCCACGCCAAAAAAAAGGATGAGTTCCTAGGTTTTTCAATGAAGGACCTGAACTACATCCTGAAGAGTGGAAGATGCCTGTGCGTGGATTTTTTTAATGTGTGGTGGCCGTTGCACACCAGCCACCATAATGTATGGCTATCAGTGAACTGTAAGTACTGTAGATTAATGTAAGTCAGTGAGTTACAAGTACATTGCAAATTAATGTATGGCTAAATGTGAGCTGTACCTCAATCAAGTCATTCTGATGATACAAGCACTTCACAGCTGAAAGCTGAAATCTGTATCCATTTCATTACTAGGAGACCTTTTCAGCTTCAATAATGCACCCGCTTTAGTCTGCCTGTAAATCAGCCAATAATTTTACCTAGATAATTCTTTGGCGTGGTTTTGGCACTGGGTGAGCAATCCAGGAGTCGCGAGCTCCAATCCCATGGTGACAAACTGTGAAATAGAATTCAGTAAATCTAGTACATTACAGGCACCAGAAAAACAATCATGAAAAGTTACAGCTGGTCAATTTAAAAAAAAAAAAAATAACTGGTTCACTAACATCCTTCAGGGAAGGGAACCTGCTCCTCCCACCTGCTTTGTCCTCCGCGTGACTGCAATCCCAGATTATGTTGAATTTTAATGTCCTTGAGGTAACTAGGGATGGGCCATAAATACTGCCTGGTCAGTGACGCCCGCAATCCAGGAACGAATTGTTTTTTTTAAGACTTGTGCGGCCAATATGTTACAAATTGAGCAGACAAGTGTGTCAGATAGATGCTGAGAGGTTGTTTCCCCTGGCTAGTGTGTCTAGAACTAGGGGGCGCCGTCTCTGGATCAGGGGAAGGCCATTTGAGACAGAGATGAGGAGGAATTTCTTCACTCAGAGGGTTGTGAATCTTTCGAATTCTCTGCCCCAGAGAGCTGTGGATGCTGAGTCTCTGAATATATTCAAGGCTAAAATAGATAGATTTTTAGAGTCTAGGGGAATGGAGGAATATGGAGATCGAGCGGGAAAGTGGAGTTGGGGTCGATGATCAGCCATGACCTTATTGAATGACGGAGCAGGCTCGAGGGGCCATAGGACCTACCCCTGCTCCTGTTTCTCATGTTCTTCTTTTGCTGACTGGAGTCCAAGTAACAGATGGTGTAATATTGGACAGGTCACTTTGTGTTGCTAAATGTTAAACTTTGTTCCCAGTTTTAGGAATCTCTGAAAAAGTTCCCCAGACAATCGGTCCAGAGTGCTCCATTCCAACCGAGCGGGAATCCCCTGCTGTGCAATCACATTCAGAAAAGGAGAAGAATCTGACCATTACCAGATTACGTGAGGCATTCTCGCTACACCAGTCATCATTATATGGGCCCAATTACAGTAAGCAGCAGAACTCGCCGGTGCAAAGCAAACTGCACTCGTTCCTGACCAATTGTAAACTGAGTAGCCCACGGCCTGATTGTAACACTGAGCCCCGTGACTGCCCGGCATCTGGAAATCCCAAACAAATGGAGAAGGACTCCAGGAACTCTGAGAGCGACACAGACTCTGGCAAAGGCAGCACCACACCAGGCTCGACGCTTGGCTGCAACACACCAGAAGCCAACGCTTCGTCCAAATCTACCAACGGCTCTGACAGTGTGGTTAGCTCGCCGGAAGCACTGCACAATTCTCCAGAAGCCAGGAAAGGAGATGAAGAACTGAAAACTGGAATGATCGGCTGTGACTTTTTAGTTCCTGGCGTTGCTGTGTTGACGGAGGAAGCTGATCCAACAGGAAACGGCAACCGACCATTGCCGGGTTCTCACTCGCACATTTATGTCGCCCAGGGCGTTAAACGTACGAAGGTCGGTGGCTTGTGTTTGGATGTCGGCTTGTCTTCGAGCCTCGGAGCGTTTAAAACTCCAGAAATCGACAGGCCAGTCGAAATGAATAAAAAGATTGTGAAGCTCCATTTTTCCATGAGCCTTCTTGCTGAAAGGATGAAGATGGTCAGTGAGCAGCAAGCACGAAGGGAAGAAGCTCAGAGATACAGGCGATTCCGAGCCCGGATTAGCCCCAGAGACAATCAGGCAGCAGAAGATGAACTCAGGAAAGAGATTAGGTAATTAAATTAGTATAAATGTATTTATGTTTGCTTCTGAAGGGGTTTATATATTATAACTCACTACATGGCTCCTGTTTACCTGATTGAAAAGACGATATAATGCACTAGAAGGCTCTATAAATATAACTATAAATGATGCTGTTGCATTGATCAAAGATAAGAGCTCAGTGCATTTACAGAGTTATTGATAACAGCAGAAGAATTGGGAGCAAATTTAGGAACAAACCAAAAATTGACACCGGCTGTTAAATTGTGCACAGTAATTTCATCACAAATAAATTGTGTTTTTGATTAAAAAGTCATAGAATGAGAAAAGGCCGTTAGGCCCTTCAAGCTTGTTCCCTGAATGGCGGAGCAGGCTCGAGGGGCAGTATGGCCTACTCCTGCTCCTAATTCTTTTGTTCTTAATCTTGTGCAAACTGCGTTGGAGTAAAGTTTAGTATAAATACGCCTTGATCTTAACATTTAATCCAGTAAAGCTGCAGTCAACCACCCTCACACTTTCACTGTTCAGCCCTAACCTGCTGCTTCCACAGACAACACATGGTCCACCTTCCCCAGCTCCAGTAACGCAGGAACCATTGATTTAGCTAGTGATCATTTCGGTCTGTACCGATCCCTAGAGGCCTGATATTTATCCAGCTACTTTTGAAAGAAGCTAATTGTTTCACCCATAACCGCTCTGGCTGAGTATGTGTTGCAAAGATCCACTATAGCAGCTCCCAGCTTTCTTATCATGTAATTTCAGTTCTCATTTTCAACAGCTGTTAACGTTGTTTCATCAAATGGTACGTTGGCCTTTATGCAAGGGGGTTGGAGTACAAGAGTAAGGAAGTCTCACTACAATTGTACAGAGCTTTGGTGAGACCACACCTGGAGTACTGTGTAGTTTTGGTCTCCGTACCGAAGCAAGGACATAAGTTTCTGAGAGGGGTTGGCAGGGTAGATGCTGAGAGGTTGTTTCCCCTGGCTGGAGTCTAGAACCAGGGGGCACAGTCTCAGGATAAGGAGTCGGCCATTTAGGACTGAGATGAGGAGAGATTTCTTCACTCAGAAGGTTGTGAATCTTTAGAATTCTCTACTCCAGAGGGCTGCAGCTGCTCAGTCATTGAATGTATTCAAGGCTGAGATAGATAGATTTTTGGACTCTAAGAGATTCATGTGATATGGAGATCAGGCAGGAAAGTGGAGTTGAAGTTGAAGATCAGCCGTATGGCCTACTCCTAATTCTTTTGTTCTTAATAAGGCCACACTTTAAATTAAAAAAGAATGATAACATGCTATGATGAAGAAGGTGCTTTGGCCCATTGATCATTCTTCGTGAATATCACCCTACCATCTCTCTGTCATCATTCTTATCGTCCACTTGAACAGGCAGCCAGGACCTCGGTTTAGCATCTCATCGGAAGTGCAGCGCTGTAAATAAAGCAGCACTCCCTCGGTACAGCACTGGGGCGTTAGTCTAGGTTAGAGTGCCACTTACAGAGACAAGCTGACACTAATATATCTGTGCAAAACAAAATGTAAATAAAAATTTGATCCTTTATCTATTAGAATTGGTGGGGGCGGGGGGGAGAAGAGTAGGAAAGGAAGTCCCATCTTGGGATCGTGTGGCCGCTTGTATCCCCAACCATCCGTTATTCTACATATATTATAGTTGCATTACATCTCAAATTCGATCTTATTTAGTGAGTGGAATAATGGAGTGTTTTTCTTCTTTGAAGTAATTTGCAATCGCAGTATATTCAGTGTCCTTGTCCTCCTGTTTGCAGCAAAGACCGGTTTGCCAGCATGGAGATTATTGGCCAGTTTAACCTGGGATTTATCATCACCAAGCTCGAGTCGGACCTGTTCATTGTGGACCAGCATGCCACTGATGAGAAGTACAACTTTGAGATGCTGCAGCAACACACTCTTCTTCAAGGTCAAAAGCTGATAGCGTAAGGTGTTTTCTTTGCTGTGTGTCACACTATTATCTGAAAGGAATTATTGATTATTTCCTGTAATCCACTTTTCACTAAACCTTCGAACCTTGGTAGAAGTGTTGGGATTTCCTCACCCAAAGGCTGTGGGTATTGGGGCAATTGGAGCTTTCAAGATTGAGATCAATAGATTTCTGTTCGGATATGGAGCTGAAGCGGGCAAATGGAGCTAAGATACAGATCAGCCACGATCTAATTGAATGGCGGAGCAATCTCAAGGGGTTGAATGGCCTCCTCCTGTTCCTATGTTCCTAACCTTTGAAAAACTAGTGATCCACAGTGAGAGACCTGTCCATTGTATTGATGTACATCTCCCCTCCCTAGAAGTAGAATATTAAGTGCATCAGGTTTTCAGTGGTAGTTAATATAGTCCGATTTACTATGACCTCTACTACTTAAAAGTGAATAGAATAATTGAGTACAAATATTTAATTGCCAGTAGCTATATTTTGCTATACACCATCTATAAATTGTCATCCTGTGAATTCTAAAAGTAGAATGGAAGATGGATGTGATCTTGCTTCTTTAGAGAATATTCTGCTCCAATTCATATATTTAAATATTGTTTTCAATTTCCAGGCCCCAGAATCTTCATTTAACTGCAGTGAATGAAACTGTACTGGTGGAAAACATGGATATTTTCAGAAAGAATGGTTTCGATTTTATCATAGACGAGCAAGGTTGGTTTGATGCCTTGCATTTAAAACACAGGCCAGAACTTGACTTTGTTCGAGGATCTATTCTTGTGTATGTGTGTGTGTGTGTGTGTATAAATATATATATATTGCAGCAGAGCAGGCCTGCGGTTGTCCTGGATAACCCTTGCCACTGGAATAAGACCTAGCTCTGTCGAGCCCGTGTGGTGACTGGTGTGCAACACCACATGTTAAAAGAAATCCACACAAGGCATCTTCCAACCCCTCAATTGGAGTTCAGGACTGGAACATCGGGTCCTTCATCGAAACACCTGTGAACTCTTGTGGAAGCAAGTCGTTCTCGTTCAAGGGACCGTCTATGATAGTGATATAATATATATATATAAAAAATATCTTGAGATCTATTTCTCCAAACATTGGTAACCTGCTGAACGTAGAGTTATTGGGGAAACATCTGAAATTTTGAGCCTGTTGAGGTGGGCGGCCTATTTTGTTGCAATATCATCATCATCATCATAGGCAGTCCCTCGGAATCGAGGAAGACTTGCTTCCACTCTTAGAATGAGTCCTTAGGTGGCTGAACAGTCCAATACGCGAGCCACACTCCCTGCCACAGGTGGGACAGACAGTCGTTGGGGGTAAGGGAGGGTGGGACAGGTTTGCCACACATTCCTTCCGCTGCCTGCGCTTGTTTTGTGCATGCACTCGGCGATGAGACTCGAGGCGCTCAGCGCCCTCACGGATGCACTTCCTCCACCCAGGGCGGTTTTTGGCCAGGGACTCCCAGGTGTCGGTGGGGTTGCCGCACTTTATCAGGGAGGCTTTGAGGGTATCCTTGTAATGTTTCCTCTGTCCACCCTTGGCTCGTTTGCCATGAAGGAGTTCCGAGTAAAGCACTTGCTTTGGCAGTCTCGTGTCTGGCATGCGGACAACGTGGCCTGCCCAGCGGAGCTGATCTAGTGTGGGTCAGTGCTTCAATGCTGGGAATGTTGGCCTGGTCAAGGAAGCTAACGTTGGTGCGTCTGTCCTCCCAGGGGATTTGTAGGATCTTGCGGAGGTATTTCTCCAGTGATTTGAGGTGTCTACTGTACATGGTCCATGCCTCTGAGCCATACAGGAGGGCAGGTATTACTACAGCCCTGTAGACCATGAGCTTGGTGGTAAATTTGAGGGCCTGGTCTACGAACACTCTTTTCCTCAGGTAGCCAAAGGCTGCACTGGCGCACTGGAGGCGGTGTTGAATCTCCTCATCAATGTCTGCTTTTGTTGCTAAGAGGCTCCCGAGGTATGGGAAATGGTCCACGTTGTCAAGGGCCGCGCCGTGGATCTTGATGACTGGGGCGCAGTGCTGTGCAGCAAGGACAGGCTGGTGGAGGACCTTTGTCTTATGGATGTTTAGCGTAAGGCCCATGCTTTCGTATGCCTCAGTAAATACGTCGACTATATCCTGGAGTTCAGCCTCTGAATGTGCGCAGACGCTGGCATCGTCTGCGTACTGTAGCTCGATGACAGAGGTTGGGGTGGTCTTGGACCTGGCCTGGCGGCGGCGAAGGTTAAACAGCTTTCCACTGGTTCTGTAGTTTAGATCCACTCCAGCGAGGAGCTTGTTGCCTGTGAGGTGGAGCATGACAGCGAGGAAGATTGAGAAGAGGGTTGGAGCGATGACGCAGCCCTGTTTGATCCCGGTTCGGATGTGGATTGGGTCTGTAATGGATCTGTTGGTAAGTATCACGGCCTGCATGTCGTCATGGAGCAGGCGAAGGATGTTGACGACGTTTGGAGGCATTCAAAACGAAGGACCCTCGCGGTTGACAGTGCCTTCAACCAGGGGTCACAGTCTAAGGATAAAGGGTAAGCCATTTAGGACCGAGATGAGGAAAAACCTCTTCACTCAGAGAATTGTGAACCTGTGGAATTCTCTACCACAAAGTTGTTGAGGCCAGTGCGTTAGATATATTCAAAATGGAGTTAGATGTGGCCCTTAAGGCTAAAGGGATCAAGGGTTATGGAGAGAAAGCAGGAATGGGGTACTGAAGTTGCATGATCAGCCATGATCATATTGAATGGTGGTGCAGGCTCAAAGGGCCGAATGGCCTACTCCTGCACCTATTTTCTATGTTTCTATGACCTTTGTTGCAACACCTGCTTTATAGAATGTGTCTTTTTTTCTTTGTCCTCGACGATTTTCTGTACAGCCCCTCCCACTGACAGAGTGAAGCTGGTTTCCTTGCCGATGAGCAAGAACTGGACATTCGGTGCGCAGGATATCGAGGAGCTGATTTTCATGCTGAGTGACAGTCCCGGGGTCATGTGTAGGCCATCCAGAGTGAGGCAGATGTTTGCTTCTAGAGCTTGTAGAAAATCGGTAAGTGCCCCTCGAAGCGTTTCTAACCAGAAAGTGCACGTAGTGATCACCATCTGGCACTAATGCATTGCATGTTCCCTAAAGATCAATATATTGCACTGTAAATCTTATGGGAAGCGGCGATCCTGAGTGAAGGGTACCATTATATTTGTGTCCCTGTTAAATAGCATGCTTGGTCTTGCCCTGCAGTAATGCCAAGCCTGCCGAGTGTAGGAGCCCGAAGCATGATCACCTGACAATACATCTTTGTGGATCAGCTGTAGTATAACTGCAGAAGTCCAAACTTTTATAAAGGGCACTCTATTCTGATTCAAAGGTAAAACTTTAAAATCAAGTACCTCTTTTTTAAAGGCACCAAAACCCACAAATTAACAATTAAACATTAAAGGATACCTTGTCAAATCAAATTAAATTTAAATTTTGTTCCCTGTTGAAATGATGCACTCCAGTCCATCCGGTGCCCACTTCTCGCGGAAGGCCGCGAGAGTACCGGTGGACACCGTCCATCTTCAGGGACACCCTGGCACAAACATAGTCGCGGAAGAGAGGCAGGCAGCTGGACTGAACGGCCCCCTCGACTGCCCTCTGCCTGGACCGGTTAATGGCCACCTTGGCCAAGTCTAGGAGCAGTCCTACGAGGAGGCCCTCCGACCTACCCGCTCCCCTCCGCACCGGGTGCCCAAAGATCAGGAGTGTGGGACTGAAGAGCAGCCCCTTCAAATAACAGTTACAGTCTCTACAAACCTGTGAGCATATTCACAGGTGCATACATTACAACCTCAATATTCAGACGTTCACTGGCATTCAAAGGCTGTTGAGCTCGGTTTGTGCACAGCTTGGCTTTCTCCCCCCCCCCGCCTCCCCACATCCCCATGGCTTGTATCGCTGTATATGCCTACTGGCTTTCCTCTCAAATATGCACCCAGCTCCCCCAGTGGCATAATGGGTGGATGTCCCATGCACTGTTAAACTGAGCCAAACAAGATGGCCGGCTTTGATCTGTGCTGAGTCAGTCAGCGTGCTACAGTTAACTTAAATACCCTTTGGCTAGGGAGGGGAGAAATCAGGCTGGGCTAATGCTTCTGATCACTCCCTAATGATTCCTGCTGGAAATTGTGTGGGTTAGGAGGTCAGGATCAGGCTAAACTACGATGCCCTCTGCTGCCAAATAGTCCCATCATCACTCATTGGCCTGGCTCTCCCATTAAGAATAGGCACTAGGACCAAGATACGGGAGGAACCGCTGGCTTTAAACAACTTCTGAAGTAAGGGGGTTGAAGACTCTACCATTGTGTTTGATATTGTGCAACTCTTTGTCGACAGGTGATGATCGGAACTGCACTTCAAATCAGTGAGATGAAGAAGTTGGTTACACACATGGGTGAGATAGAGCATCCCTGGAACTGCCCACATGGACGTCCAACCATGAGACATCTAGCGAACTTGGACATGATATCTGTGGAATGAATGGCTCTATTCAGCCTGTGTATAGTAAACTATTAATTATAGATTGTTATACTAAAATAGTTTTCATTTTAAAAGTTAATCATCAAACCTGATTGTGCTGTACTGCCTTCTTTCTGGAACTGTGTATAAGCTTAACTGCAATTTTAATCAGTATTTTAGTTGTGGAAACTACTTCTGCTAATCTTTTGTTTCATTTCTATTAAATAATCTTTATTTTTTCACTGCTATCTCTATCTCTTTACAAAACAAATGGCCTGTTGAGTTCTTGGCTGAAAGTGTGACATTTACATGTGACATTTACATCTCAAAAGCCTGCATTGCTGGACCAAAATCGAATGCCTAAACTCGATGCTTGTTGCCGTCTCTGAACTAGTCACCAAGACATATTCCAGTTTGCTTAATGCTCGGATTGGGGTATTTCAGCTGATTAATCAGCCTCTGTTGCTCTCCATTTCCACATTAAATTATGCATTGCTGTCATAATGATGAATCTTCAGTATAGATGATGATCTTTTGTATTTTCACCGGTGCAATGTAGTGCAAAACAATATTGTTTACATGTGAAAAGGAAGGTTAGGACAAGGTCAGCTGCTCCTTTGAGCCTGTCCTAAACTGTCACGGTGTAGCTTTCGCACACATTTGTACACACATACCCATCAGCCATCTTATCTCCAGGAAGAAAAATCCGGAGGCCAATTTAGGAATAAAAATCTCTGGGAGATTCCTCTCTCATCTCCAAAGTCGATTAAACAAGTTCAAACAATGAACGGATCATTTAGTTAATAAACAGCCCCAGTTACACTTCTTTATAGCTTTAAATTATAATTAGTTACAAAACCAAACTTTAAACTGGTCTCCAAGTAATTAAAATGCACTGTTTTGAGGCTAACGATTTCTGACATATGTTTGCGATAGAGTTCCAAAGATACAGGTGGCCCTTCATTATTATCTCACCCAAGTAGGCATGATTCGTGTGTGAGCCTTAATGGTTTATTTTTGTCATGGTCATCACTGCTAAGACTGATCCCATAGAAACATAGAAAATAGGTGCAGGAGTAGGCCATTCAGCCCTTCAAGCCTGCACCACCATTCAATAAGATCATGGCTGATCATTCCCTCAGTATCCCTTTCCATATCCATATCCCTTGATCCCTTTAGCCATAAGGGCCATATCTAACTCCCTCTTGAATATATCCAATGAACTGGCATCAACAACTCTCTGCGGTAGGGAATTCCATAGGATAACAACTCTCTGAGTGAAGAAGTTTCTCCTCATCTCAGTCCTAAATGGCCTACCCCTTATCCTAAGACTGTGTCCCCTGATTCTGGACTTCCCCAACATCGGGAACATTCTACCCGCATCTAACCTAACCTGTCCTGTCCCGTCAGAATCTTATATGTTTCTATGAGATCCCCCTCTCATCCTTTTAAACTCCAATGTATAAAGGCCCAGTTGATCCAGTCTCTCCTCATATGTCAGTCCTGCCATCCCGGAAATCAGTCTGGTGAACCTTCGCTGCACTCCCTCAATAGCAAGAACGTCCTTCCTCAGATTAGGAGACCAAAACTGAACACAATATTCCAGGTGAGGCCTCACCAAGGCCCTGTACAACTGCAGTAAGACCTCCCTGCTCCTATATGCAAATCCCCTAGCTATGAAGGCCAACATACCATTTGCCTTCTTCACCGCCTGTGTACCTGTATGCCAACTTTCAATGACTGATGAACCATGACACCCAGGTCTCGTTGCACCTCCCCCTTTCCTAATCTGCCGCCATTCAGATAATCTGTCTTCACGTTTTTGCCCCCAAAGTGGATAACCTCACATTTATCCACATTATATTGCATCTGCCATGCATTTGCCCACTCACCTAACCTGTCCAAGTCACCCTGCAGCCTCCTAGCGTCCCCCTCACAGCTCTCACCACCACCCAGTTTAGTGTCATCTGCAAACTTGGAGATATTACACTCAATTCCTTCATCCAAATCATTGATGCATATTGTAAAGAGCTGGGGTCCCAGCACTGAGCCCTGCGGCACTCCACTAGTCACTGCCTGCCATTCTGAAAAGGACCCGTTTATCCCGACTCTTTGCTTCCTGTCTGCCAACCAGTTCTCTATCCACGTCAGTATATTACCCCCAATACCATGCTTGATAACATTCCAATAAGGTCACTGGACAGCGATTTTGAGCCACAAGTGTTGATTTGGTGGGGGTGAGGGCGAGCCAGTAAAAGGTTTGTGAAGGATAAGCAGTTTGGGAGCAGGACCCTGGCTCACTGCTGACGTCAGCAGTGGCTCATCTGGCAGTGGCTGATCAACCTTGCCTCTTGCTCCGACTGACCTTGAGCTGGACGACTCCTCCGCTGAACTGAGTGTCGCATCCAGTTGTAAGAAATGTTTGAGATTTTTTCCTACATGCTTGGGTCCAAAGTTCAAATGATTTGTATTTTATATCCAAGTGAGTACTATCAGCAACGAAGAATTTAAATCGGGGGTTGTATTGCTGGGAGGAGCACGTAGGCATAATAGCAAAATTGTTCTATATCCCCCTAATCTCAATCATTCAGCGAATGGGAAACAGATAACTGAATTTTGACTAGAGGACCAGACCTGACCCAAGTACTTTTTTAAATGGTGAAAGATTGGGAAATGTTGGTGTTCAGAGGGACCTGGGTGTCCGTGTATACGAATCACTGAAAGTTAGCATGCAGGTACAGCAAGCAATTAAGAAAGCAAATGGTATTTTGGCCTTTATTACAAAAAGATTTGAGTATGAGTGAAGACGTCTTACTGCAATTATGTAGGGCTCTGGTGAGACCGTATCTGGAGTATTGTGGATAGTTTTGGTCGTCTTACCTAAGATTCACCAGACTGATTCCTGGGATGGGGGGAATTGTCCTAGGAGGAGAGATTGAGTAGACTAGGCCTATATTCTCTAGAGTTTAGAAGAATGAGAGATGATCTTATTGAAACATACAAAATTCTTACAGGGCTTGACAGGGTAGATGCAGGGAGGATGTTTCCTCTGGCTGAGGAGTCTTGAACCAGGAGTCACAGTCTCAGAATAAGGGGCCGGCCATTTAAGACTGAGATGAGAAACTTCTTCACTCAGAGGGTTGTCAATCTTTGGAATTCTCTACCATAGAGGGCTGTAGAGGCTCAGACTTTCATTATAGATTGAACCTCCCTTATCCGGAACCCTCGGGACCTGGCCTATTTCGGATAAGAGATTTTTCCAGATGAGGAGTATAGGTACTGAGCAAGAGGATATCGGAGCTGGCTGGCTTGGGGCTGGGAGTGCGGCAGAGTAATCATAGGGTGGGGGTGCGGTGGATCGCGGGGTCAGGCCAGTGATTGCGGGAGTCGGCAGCGAGGAAGGACTTCAATTTGTTTATGTCGGAGTTCTGCGCATGCGGCACCCGGTAGCCGGGAATGGTTCCGGACAAGGGGCGGTTCCGGATAAGGGAGTTCTGGATAAGGGAGGTTCAATCTGTATATTCAAGACAGAGATTGATAGATTTTTGGATATTAAGGGAATTGAGGGATATGGGGTTAGTACAAGAAAGTGGAGTTGAGGTAGAAGATAAGCCATGATATTGAATGGCAGAGCAGGCTCAAGGGGCTGCGTCCATGCCGGCTCTCTGTAGAGCAATCCAGTTAGTCCCATTGCCCCACTCTATCCCCATAGTCCTGCAAGTTTATTTCCCTGAAGTGCCTATCCAATTTCCTTTTGAAATCATTGATTGTTTCCGCTTCCACCACCCTCATAGGCAGTGAGTTCCAGGTCATTACCACTCGCTGTGTAAAAAAGTTCTTCCTCCCATCCCCCCTATATCTCCTACCCAAACCTTAAATCCATGTCCCCTAGTCCTTGTACCATCAGCTAATGGGAACAGTTTTTCTTTGTCTACCTTATCTAAACCTGTCATAATCTTGTACACCTCTATCAAATCTCCCCACAGCCTCCATTGCTTCAAGGAGAACAACCCCAGCTTCTCCAACCTAACCTTGTAGCTAAAATCCCTCATTCTCCTCTGCACCCTCTCGAGTACCTTCACATTCTTCCTAAATTGTGATAACCAGAACTGGACGCAATACTCCAGTCGTGGCCTAACCAAATCTTTATAAAGGTTCAGCATAATTTCCCTGCTTTTGTACTCAATACCTCTATTTATGAAGCCCAGGATCCCATATGCTTTGCTAACTATTCTCAATATGCACTGCCACCTTCAAAGTTCTATGCACATGAATCTCCAAGTCCCTCTGTCCCTGCACACTCTTTAGAACTGTGCCATTGGGTCTATATTGCCTCTCCCTATCCCTTCTGCCAAAATGCATCACCTCACACTTCATGTATTAAATTCCATCTGCCACTTGTCTGACCATTCTGCCAGCCTATCTATGTCCTGTTGTAGTCGATTGGTATCAGCCTCACTGTTTGCCACACCTCCAAATTTGGTATCATCAGCAAATTTTGAAATGTTACTCTGTATTCCAATATCCAAGTCATTTATATATCAAAAAAGCAGTGGTCCTAGCACTGACCCCTGGGGAATGCCACTACCCAGCATCCTCCAGTCTGAAAAACAACCAATCACCACGACGACTTGTTTTCTATCCTTCAGTCAATTTCTTACCCAAGCTAACACTGACACTCCTTTTCCATGAGCCTCAATTTTGTTAACTAGCCTTTTATGTGGCACTTTGTCAAACGCCTTCCTAAACTCCATATAGACAACATCCACTTCATTCCCTTCATCAATCCTCTCTGTTACTTCATCAAAAAATTCAATTAGATTAGTCAAACACGATCTTCCTTTTACAAATCCATGCTGGCTCTCCTTAATTAACTTAAACCTCTCCAAGTGCCTGTTAATATTTTTCCTGGTTATTGTTTCTAAAACCTTACCCACCACTGATGTTAAACTGACTAGCCTGTAGTTACTAGGAATGTCCTTACATCCTTTCTTGAACAGGGCACATTTGCCACTTTCCAATCCTCTGGCACCTCCCTATACCTAGGAAAGATTGGAAGATTATGGCAAGCCCTTACACTATCTCTACCCCCACTTCCCTTAGCAAGCTGGGATGCAAGCCATCCGGACCAGACACCTTAAGCATATCCAGTCTTTCCAGTACATCCTGCCTATCAATTTTCACCCCATCCATTACCTCTACCATCTCCGCTTCTACCGATATTTTGTCAGCATCCTCTTCCTTAGTAAACACCGATACAAAGTACTCATTAAGTATTCTAGCCTTGCCCTGCGCTTCTAAGCATATATCACCTTCTTTGTTCCTAATAGGCCCCACCCCGCCTCTTACTACCCGCCTACTATTTACATGCCGGTAGAAGATTTTTAGATTCCTTTTATGTTAACTGCCATTCTATTCTCATATTCTCTCTTTGCCAATCTTATTTTCCTCTTCACCTCCCCTCTCAAATTACTGTATTTGGCCTGGTTCTCGCTTGAAGAATTCACCAGACGTGCATCATACACCCTCTTTTTTTTTGTTTCATCATATTCTCTATCGCCCTCATCATCCAAGGAGCCCTGGCTTTGGTTCCCCTACCTTTCCCTTGTGTTGGAATGTACCTAGCCTGCACCTGAAACATCTCCTCCTTAAAGATTACCCATTGCCCCGTTACAGTTTTTTCTGTTCCTTTTTACCCTGGCTAGATCCCCTCTCATGCCATTGAAGTTAGCCCTCTTCCAATTTACAAGTTCCACTTTGGATTGTTCCTTGCTCTTCTCCGTTACTAATCTAAACCTGACGATTACTCTTACCCAAGTGTTTGCCCACAGTCACTTGGCCCAATTGGCCCACCTCATTCCCCAGCACCAGATCCAGTAATGCCTCCTTCCTAGTCGGGCCAAGAACATTCTGGTCAACGAAGTTCTCCTGAACATATTTCAGAAACTCCTCCCCCTCCTTTCCCTTTACTCTAACATTATTCCAATCGATATTTGGGTAATTAAAGTCCCCTAATATCATCACTTTATAGTTCTTGCACATCTCTGTAATTTCCCTGTAGATTTGCTCCTCTACCTCTCACTATTTGGAGGCATATAGAATAGCGTGATTATGCCTTTTTGCTTCTCAATTCTAACCAAATGGATTCTCCCCTTGCCCCTGCAAGGACATCCTCTCTTTCCAACACTACAATGTCTTCCCTAATCAGTACTGCCACCCCACTTCCCTCTTTTCCTTCCCTATCTTTTCTGAACATTTTGTATTGTGAATATTAAGTGCCCAGTGCAGCACTCACTCAGCACTGCACTGGAGTGTCAGCCTAGATTTTTGTGCTCAAGTCCCTAATCTGAGGAAGGATGTTCTCGCTATTGAGGGAGTGCAGCAAAGGTTCACCAGACTGATTCCAGGGATGGCTGGGCTGTCATATGAGGAGAGACTGGATCAACTGGGCCTTTATTCACTGGAGTTTAGAAGGATGAGAGGGGATCTCATAGAAACATATAAGATTCTGACGGGACGGGACAGGTTAGATGCGGGATGAATGTTCCCGATGTTGGGGAAGTCCAGAACCAGGGGACATAGTCTTAGGATAAGGGGTAGGCCATTTAGGACTGAGATGAGGAGAAACTTCTTCACTCCGAGAGTTGTTAACCTATGGAATTCCCTGCCGCAGAGAGTTTTTAATGCCAGTTCATTGGATATATTCAAGATGGAGTTAGATATGGCCCTTACAGCTAAGGGGATCAAGGGGTATGGAGAGAAAACAGGAAAGGGGTACTGAGGGAATGATCAGCCATGATCTTACTGAATGGTGGTGCAGGCTCGAAGGGCCGAATGGCCTACTCCTACACCTATTTTCTATGTTTCTATGAAGTGGGACTTGGACTCACAACAAAAGAAATGGGGAAATTGAATTTTTGCCTGCATTTATTTGGAAAAAGTTTGCAAATGTTGGAGCTGTAAAAGAAATGCTAATAGGCCATTTGTGCATCAAATGAATGTGGTCTGGACAATGCACGCGGTTGCGTATTTTGAATTATAAGGCGCCTGTTGCTTTGAGCCTGGCCGCGACTCGCAGCGGCTGCGCGCACGCGCGTGTCAGGCGTTGCCCCTGGTAACCGCGTTGCACGGGACGACGCCAAGATGGTGAAGGGGTCGGAGAAGAAGAAGAAGCAGAAGGCGAAGGAGGAGAAGGAGAAGGAGAGGGAGAGGGAGAAGGAGAAGGAGAAGGAGAAGGAGAAGAAAGCGAAGGCGGGCGAGCAGGCGGAGGAAGCCTTCTCGGAGCCCGACTACACGCAGTCCGAGGGGAACGTGCTCTGCCGGGTGGTCGCCGACCAGATGGAAGAGGGCAACCTGGAGACAGTGCACGAGGAGCTCGAGCGGCCCAGGAAGCCGCAGGAGGCCCCGGACATTTATTACGAGGAACCCATCCTGACCAAGCTGATTGTGGCGAGGTGCGGCGTTTGACAGGACCCCGGGGCTCCGCTCAGCTCTTCATCTGAAACCAGTCCTGTCTCTGCATCTATTGTTAACCAATCCCTAAGCCCCCTAACCCGAGCCCATCCACTAACCTTAACCTGAACCTTAACCTTAGCCTGAAACTTAACCCCAACCACTAACCTTAACCTTAACCTTAGCCTTAAACTTAACCCCAACCACTGACCTTAACCTGAACCTTAATCCCAACCACTGACTTTAACCTGAACCTTAACCTTAGCTTTAAACATAACCCCACCACTGACCTGAACCCTAACCTTAGCCGTAAACTTAATCCCAACCACTGACCTTAACCTGAACTGTAACCTTAGCTTTAAACTTAACCCCAACCACTAACCTGAACCTTCACCTGCGCCCAACCACAAACCTTAACCTGAACTCTAACCCTAGCCTTATCCTGGACCCTAATCCTAGCCTTAACCTACGCCCAACAACTAACCTTAACCTGAACCCTAACCCTAGCCTTAACCTGCGCCCAACCACAAACCTTAACCTGAACCCTAACCCTAGCCTTAACCTTAACCCCAACCACTAACCCAAATATTAAACTGCGCCTAGCCACTATCCTTAACCTGAACTTCTACCCTACGTAAACTAGAGGTGATCCAAAACTCGGCTGCCCGTGTCCTAACTCGCACCAAGTCCCGCTCACCCATCACCTCTGTGCTCGCTGACCTACATTGGCTCCCGGTTAAGCAATGCCTCGATTTCAAAATTCTCATCCTTGTCTTCCAGCCCCACAACCACCTCCCCCCCCCCCGAGATATTTGCGCTCCTCTAATTCTGCCCTCTTGAGGATCCCTGATTATAATCACTCAATAATCGGTGGCCGTGCCTTCTGTTGCATAGGCCCCAAGCTCTGGAACTCCCTGCCTAAACCTCTCTGTCTCTCTACCTCTCTTTCTTCCTTCAAGACGCTCCTTAAAACATATGCCTTTGACCAAGTTTTTGGTCACCTGTGTTAATTTCTACTTATGCAGCTCAGTGTCAATTTTTTAATCTCATAATACTCCTGTGAGGCGCCTTGGGACGTTTCAGTACATTAAAGGAGCTATATAAATACAAAGTGTTGTTGTTTTAACCCCTACCATTAAGCTTAACCCCGACTGCTAACCTCAATCTTATCCTGACCCCTAAACTTAACCACTAACCTTAACCTAAACCTCTATCACTAACCTTAATCCTGACCGCTAACCTGAATCTTAACCTGGACCCTAAACCTAACCACTAATCTTACTCTGAGCCTTAATCCCTACTTTGATCCAAATCTTATCCTGCACCCAACCACAAACCTTAACCTGAACTTTAACCCCTTCTGCTAACCTTTACCCCCTACCACCAACTCGAATCTTAACCAGAGCCCTAACCATTAAATCACAAGTTGTCAATAGTGCGATACATGACCGGCTGTGGTGCCAATTGTCATTGGTGATGCAGGTTGCCTACGGTGTCAGTAGTCACTCCTTAATAGGATTTAATAACCTTATTACTTCTAAAGTTCACCTGCAGGAGAAGCAATGCTACTAAAAAGTGAAACGTGCCAACTTAAAGTGCTAACAAAAAGCAAAAAAAAAATTCTGGGAATCTGAAACAAATGCAGAAAATATTGGTTAGAATGTGGAACTTGCTATCACAAGGAGTAGTTGAGGCGAATAGCAGAAATGGGGATGCTAGACAAACACATGAGGGAAAAAGGAATAGAAGAATGTGCTGAGAGTTATGGAAGGAGGCTCGTGCGGAGCATAAACACCGCCATGAACTGGTTGGGCCGAAAGGTCTTTCTGTGCTGTAGATTCTATGTAAAATGCAGGAAACATCACCTGATCAGGCAGAATCCAAGGAGAAAACAGATGAATTAACATTTTGGTGCGGACCTATCATCAGAACAGTTCTGACACAGAATCCATGTCGGAAACTTTAGCTCAGATGTTCTCCCTACAGATGCCTTTTCTAAATAAAACCATAGGGAGACACTGGGATACCCCAGTGTCATCAAGTGAAAACCCAAACAAAAGTGCCTTTTTTTAGAGGCGTACAACTAATAGAGAACTAAATCATAAAACAAAGGAAACAAATAAAACTAAATAATATCACATCTAGTCTCCAGTATTCCCTCCAGTCCCTGCGGTGACCACCAATCGCGTAAGTCTCTCCACGGATGCTGACTGACCTGCTGAGTGTTTCCGGCATTTTCTGTTTTTGTTTCAACTTTTAAGGGCGTTGCCTTCGTGAAAAAATGCTTTTGCCAAACTTTTATTTTTGTGGGGTTTTTTGAGAGGGAGACAAGGATATAAGAGCCAAAGGCCATTAACATCACAATATTGCATACAATTGACATAATATAAATTTAAATAAGACAGACTGATTTTTACATGGGGTGTCCAGTGAAGTATTAAAATAAAAAGCAGCCACTAACGTTTAGATATTTTAGGACTGTATTTAATTTCTCTACTGTTTCTCATCCTTGCTTCTCCTTATCAAAATTCTCATCCTTGTTTACAAATCATGGCCTCGCCCCTCCCTATCTCTGTGATCTCCTTCAGCCCCACAACCCCCCGTGCTCCTCAAATTCTGCCCTTTTGAGCATCCCTGATTATAATCACTCAACCATTGGTGGCTGTGCCTTCAGCTGCCTGGGCCCCAAGCTCTGGAACTCCCTCCCTAAACCTCTCCGCCTCCCTACCTCTCTTTCCTCCTTAAAACCTACCTCTTTGACCGAGCTTTTGATCACCTGCGCTAATTTCTTCTTCTGTGGCTCGGTGTCAATATTTTGTTGTTGTCTCATAACACTCCTGTGAAGCGCCTTGGCCGTTTACTACGTTAAAGGTGCTATATAAATACAAGTTGTTGTTGCTTCTGTCCCTTTTGATTGTGAGGTTTTCAATTAACAAGCAGAGTGACTATTTGCCCTAGTTTTTTGTGTGTCCTTCTGCACATGTGCGCATTGGACTCCGCCCCCTTTTTGAGCATGGGCCCTCGATTCGGTCGCACATGCGCAGTGCGACGTACAAAGAAGCTGGAACTGGGTGCCAAACCACGAGCCGTGTGGAGGTGGAGCTGCTTCTTGCTTTTAGATTATTTGAAACATTTTTGCAGCCTTCTGTGAGAGAGAGGGAGAGAGAGAGAGATGGGGGGGCAGTGGGAGAGAGAGACAGAGCACATGGGGGGAAGAGATACTGGGAGGAGGAGAGGGAGAGACTGGGGGAGGGGGGAAGAGAGACTGGGGGGTGGAAGAGAGAGACTGGGTGTTGGAGAGTGAGAGACATGGGAGGGAAGAAGGAGAGACTGGGGAGCGGAGAGAGAGAGATGATGGGGAGGGCGTGGAGATAGAGAGACTGGGGGAGGGGAAAGAGAAACAGGCAGGAGGAGAGAAGGGCGGGGGGAGAGAGAGACTTGGGGTGGGGTGAAGAGAGACGGGGGGAGGGGGGAAGCGAGACGGGGTGTGAGAGAGGGACTGGGGAGAGACAGACAGAGACTGGGGGAGAGAGAGGGGCCATGGGAGAGGAGATCGGAGGGGAGAGAGGGATCTCAGGGAAGATGGATCACGTTCTTCCAACCCACTTTACACCCATTCCTGATTTCTCGAAAGCTCGGTGCATGTGTGACAAGGGACATCATTGGAGTGGATCAAATCTGGAAGTCACGACACTGTCATTATTCACCATGCCCAATAAACCTGTTAACAATCTGTGTCCCATACACAATGCGGGAGGGGGAGGGCCTGACCTTCGGCTGGGGGGGACGTGAACTTCGACTAGGGGGAGGGTTCAGGAACTTGTGCTGGGTTGGGTCTCTCTTGTCTGGGGTCTGAAGTCAGAATGGCTTGAATTACACTTTGCAAAGTCACTGAGAACTTGGGCTGGACGGTATTCTAATGGCACATTCCAGAGAAACTGCTAGGTGTGTCTTATCCTCCAAGGGAACCAATCAGCAATTAGGTCATGTGATCACGGAGACACAATCAGCATTTTTCTAGTGCAAATAGCTACGTCCATTAACAAGCCACAATCACTGCCCATGCTCCTATTAACTCCAGTTTTAGACTTGGCAAAAGATCAAAGATAGCAACTTGTGCAGTTTATGCTATCCTGGCATATTTGATTGATTCTTTTTTTTTTGGGGGGGGGGTGGGGATGATGAAGGATTGCCAAGCAATTTTGAATAATGACTTAAAACATTTTTGTTTCATCCTTTGTTTCTTAACTTGCCCCATTACCATCTCCTTTTACCTTGCACCATCATCCCTTTTGTCTTTCAATTTCTTCTGCCTTCCACCCTATCACAGACCGTCCCTTTTGTTCTTTTCTCCCCTCCCCCCTTTCCCTGCCCCTATACTTGCTTAACGACCTATTACATCTCTAACTTTTTCCAGTTCTGACGAAGGATCATCGACCTGAAACATTAACTCTGTTCCTCTCTTCACAGATGCTGCCTAACCTGCTGAGTATTTCCAACACTTTCTGTTTTTATTTAAATCATTAAGCACTGCTTCCATTTTCTCTCGGGCATTCTGTAACCATTTACACCTCCTCTGGACCCATCTATACTTGTCCTATTATCACTTTGCTTTCCTTTGCACCATCATCACTTCTGTCATTTAATCACTCCTGGCCTCCACCCTATCACAAATTTTCCATTCTGTTCTCCCGTGACTCTGTCCTTGCTTAAATGCTGTTCCTCTCGAACATTTCCCAGTTCTGATGAAAGGTCATTGACCTGAAACGTTAACTCTGTTTCTCTCTCCACAGATGCTGCCTGACCTGTTGAGTGTTTCCAGCATATTTCTGTTTTTATTGCCTAACGTTAATAGGATTTTACGCTCATTCTTTGCTGTATTGTGCCTTGGGCTAAGTCCTCTTGAACAGTGGTTCTCAAAATGTTTTGGTTGCAGGACCCATTTTTTAATGGATTAGTAATCACGGACTCCCCCATCTAAATTATAATACTATATAATACTCATAATATGTAAGTGCTGCATGTAAAGAGTGTTTTAATAATGGTTTTAAGAAAACAGGTATTTACTTCTAGATATCAGTGAGATGGGTGTGCCTGTTTCTCACACCAATTCTGGACGCTCTGCAGCAACAGAAGGTCACCAACGTTCTCTCTAAGCTGCGCAAACATGCAGTTCTCTGCTGGTCCAACACAGCCTGGGATCGGCTTTTCCAATGTTAAGTTTCACGCATGCGTGGAACTTAACATTGGAAAAGCTGTTGAATAGGCCGCATGGAAATAAATTAGGGGGAACATTGATGGTCACTATTAGCCACTTAGTGCTGGGTAATGTTTAAAGCCATCAGCAGGCTGGCCAAGGTGAGTGAGTACACGAGCACCCGTGTACAGGCTCATCATCATCATAGGCAATCCCTCGGAATCAAGGAAGACTACTTCCACTCTTAAAAATGAATCCTTAGGTGGCTGAACAGTCCAATACGAGAACCACAGTCCCTGTCACAAGAGGGAAAGAGGTGGGTGGGACCGGTTTGCCGCACGCTTTTTCCGCTGCTTGAGCTTGATTTCTGCATGCTCTTGGCGATGAGACTCGAGGTGCTCGGCGCCCTCCCGGAAGCACTTCCTCCACATAGGGCGGTCTTTGGCCAGGGACTCCCAGGTGTCAGTGAGGATGTTACACTTTTTCAGGGAGGCTTTCAGGGTGTTCCTATAACGTTTCCCCTGCCCACCTTTGGCTCGTTTGCCATGAAGGAGTTCCGAGTAGAGCGCTTGCTTTGGGAGTCTTGTGTCTGGCATGCGAACAATGTGGCCTGCCCAGCGGAGCTGATCGAATGTAGTCAGTGCTTCAATGCTGGAGATGTTGCTGGAAGCGTGACTCCCCGTTGCGCTGTCCCACTGCAGCATGTTCTGTAACAGCCGCGCTGTGGGAGTGTGCGTGTTTGCATGAACAGGTACGAGTTTGAAGGGCCCCGCTGGTGCTCTGATCATGTGACGGGAGGACGGTGCAGGGTCACAGCGCTAGGGAGAGAGGTTGGCTCGAACGACGGGGAGCGCTCGTTGCAGATTGACTGAGAGCTGTGGGCCTCTGAGAAGGCGAGCCCAGCCATTGAGAATTATTCACAAGAACTGAATCGGTGTTGGTTTTATAAAGAGTAGCAGGCTTGAAATTACCTCTGGTCACAGACCCCCTGGAAAGGCATGACGGACTCCAGTTTGAGAAACATGCCTCTTGAACACATTTAGATCAGCACATTCGGACTCTTAATAAAATATAATAGGAGCACACTAAGTATTAGTATCTGAACTTTCAAGGAAAAAAAACGATTTAACAACTGCCTGTAAGTTTTTATATTTTGGAGTTGTGAATCCCTTTCTCTTGGACTAAGCCCCTTTCCTACCTCTGGTTTGTGCACTAGCTGTAAACGGACACCAACTCCCAAGCTTCAACCAACACTGCTCTGAGCCAGCTGCTTAGAAAGTGTATGAAAGCAGTATGGGAGAAAAGCCTATTTTCCTGCCCTCGTGTGACTTTAACAAAACTAGAAACTCTGGTGATATCATTTATAAGTGATGTAATTTAGTGAGAAACTACAAAATGATATCCGCAAAGATGTTATGAAACAACCGTGTTGATAAATGACAGTGAAATGAGCAAATGCATTTCTATTTTATAAAAAGGAATCATTTCTTTTAAAGCTATGTGGGAGCTACAATACGAGG
Organism: Pristiophorus japonicus; assembly: GCF_044704955.1. Lineage (NCBI taxonomy): Eukaryota > Metazoa > Chordata > Chondrichthyes > Pristiophoridae > Pristiophorus > Pristiophorus japonicus. The sequence continues at coordinate 110,847,717 of NC_091991.1, read as the reverse complement.
CCTTTATGAAGGCATTGGGATAGCCCATTTCCAAGGAGGCCACGTTTACGAAGTAAGTGGAATTCTGTTTTCAACTCTTTGTTATTCAATATTCACCTTCAGAGCAGAAATTCAAATTCTCTATGATGATTATTGTTGAGGAATTTTCTTGAAGAATGTTGTATCAACTAAGGTGCTCTGCCTCTGGTTAGGATATGCCCCCATTAATGGTATGTTAGCCAAACAAGAAGGGTGTCCAGGCTTGCTATGCGTGTCAGTTGTGGCTCAGTGGGTAGCACTCACCTCTTGAGTCAGAGGGTTGTGGGTTTAAGACCCACTCCAGAGACTTGAGCATAAAAATCCAGGCTGACACTCCCAGTGCAGTACTGAAGGAGTGCCGTACTGTTGGAGGTGCCGTCTTTCGGATGAGTCATTAAATCGAGGCTTTGCTCTCTAAACTGGACGTGAAGTATCTCATGGCATTATTTTAAAGAATAGCGGGTATCCCCGGTGTCCTGACTAATATATATCCCTCAATCAACATCACAAATGCAGATTACCTGATCACGAACATATTGCTTCCCTGGTCCCCACTGCTACCTTCGACAAGTGAAAAGAGTGTGGCATTTTCTATAATGTTGTAAGAGTTGTTATTTTAATGTTTCCCACAGGGCATGTTTTCTGAAGGCCTTATGCACGGTAGAGGCACTTACACATGGTTGAACGGAATAAAGTATGAAGTAAGGAAACGCCAAGGCACAACAGTGTTCCCAGCCTTTTCATATGATTTGGAATAAACGCCTACTGATCAGCAAATAAAGATATAATCAGATCAGCAAATTAGTGAACATGTTTGCGTAGATAAGATATACAGTGCACCACTGTAATTGCTGCAACATCTTAATATTACATTGCTTTTAGTTTAGGGTTCGGTTTTGGTGCTGCCTGGTTAAGATCAGACTTTTTATGGAGTAACGCAGGAGTCAGTTCTTGCAGCTTTGTGAAAGACCTTGCATTTATTTATCATGACCTCAGGATGTTTCAGCCAATGAATTATATTAGCCTCTAAACATTGTGGGTTTAAGTTTCACTCCATAGACTTGAGCACAGACAATATCCAGGCTGACACTTTAATGCAGTACTGAAGGAGTGCCGCATTGTCAGAGGTGCCGTCGTTCAGATGAGGCGTCTACCTTCTCTTCCTTCCTTCTCTGCCTTCTCTTTCTTCCTTCTCTTTCTTCCTTAGAAACATAGAAAATAGGTGCAGGAGTAGGCCATTCGGCCCTTCCAGCCTGCACCACCATTCAATAAGATCATGGCTGATCATTTCCTCAGTACCCCTTTTCTGCTTTCTCTCCATACCCCTTGATCCCCTTAGCCGTAAGGGCCATATCTAACTCCCTCTTGAGTATATCCAATGAACTGGCATCAACAACTCTCTGCGGTAAGGAATTCCACAGGCTACCAACTCTATGAGTGAAAAAGTTTCTCCTCATCTCAGTCCTAAATGGCCTACATCTTAACCTAAGACTGTGTCCCCTGGTTCTGGACTTCCCCAACATCGGGAACATTCTACCCGCATCTAACCTGTCCCGTCCCGTCAGAATCTTATATGTTTCTATGAGATCCCCTCTCATCCTTCTAAACTCCAATGTATAACCAGTCTCTCCTTATATGTCAGTCCAGCCATCCTGGGAATCAGTCTGGTGAACCTTCGCTGCACTCCCTTAATAGCAAGAACGTCCTTCCTCAGATTAGGAGACCAAAACTGAACACAATATTCCAGGTGAGGCCTCACCAAGGCCCTGTACAACTGCAGTAAGACCTCCCTGCTCCTATACTCAAATCCCCTAGCTATGAAGGCCAACATACCATTTGCCTTCTTCACCACCTGCTGTACCTGTATGCCAACTTTCAATGACTGATGAACCATGACACCCAGGTCTCGTTGCACCTCCCCTTTTCCTAATCTGCCGCCATTCAGATAATATTTTGTCTTCGCGTTTTTGCCCCTAAAGTGGATAACCTCACATTTATCCACATTATACTGCATCTGCCATGCATTTGCCCACTCACCTTACCTGTCCAAGTCACCCTGCAGCCTCTTAGCGTCCCCCTCACAGCTCACACCGCCACCCAGTTTAGTGTCATCTGCAAACTTGGAGATATTACACTCAATTCCTTCATCTAAATCATTGATGTATATTATAAAGAGCTGGGGTCCCAGCACTGAGCCCTGCGGCACTCCACTAGTCACTGCCTGCCATTCTGAAAAGGACCCGTTTATCCCGACTCTCTGCTTCCTGTCTGCCAACCAGTTCTCTATCCACATCAGTATATTATCCCCAATACAATGTGCTTTGACTTTGCACACCAATCTCTTGTGTGGGACCTTGTCAAAAGCCATTTGGAAGTCCAAATACACCACATCCACTGATTCTCCCTTGTCCACTCTACTAGTTACATCCTCAAAAAATTCCAGAAGATTTGTCAAGCATGATTTCCCCTTCATAAATCCATGCTGACTTGGACCGATCCTGTCACTGCTTTCCAAATGCGTTGCTATTTCATCCTTAATAATTGATTCCAACATTTACCCCACTACTGATGTCAGGCTAATTGGTCTATAATTACCCGCTTTCTCTCTCCCTCCCTTTTTAAAAAGTGTTGTTACATTAGCTACCCTCCAATCCATAGGAACTGATCCAAAGACGATAGACTGTTACAAAATGATCACCAATGCATCCACTATTTCTAGGGCCACTTCCTTAAGTACTCTGGGATGCAGACAATCAAGCCCCGGGGATTTATCGGCCTTCAATCCCATCAATTTACCTAACACAATTTCCCGCCGAATAAGGATATCCTTCAGTTCCCCCTTCTCACTCGACCCTCGGTCCCCTAGTACTTCCAGAAGGTTATTTGTGTCTTCCTTCGTGAAGACAGAACCAAAGTATTTGTTCAGTTGGTCTGCCATTTCTTTGTTCCCCATTATAAATTCACCTGATTCTGACTGCAAAGGACCTACATTTGTCTTCACTAATCTTTTTCTCTTCACATATCTATAGAAGCTTTTGCAGCCAGTTTTTATGTTCCCAGCAAGCTTCTTCTCGTACTCTATATTCCACCTCTTAATTAAACCCTTTGTCCTCCTCTGCTGAATTCTAAATTTCTCCCCGTCCTCAGGTTTGTTGCTTTTTCTGGCCAATTTATATGCCTCTTCCTTCAACCCTTTTAAGTATAATTTGCCAGTCTATTCTAGCCAATTCACGCCTCAAACCATCGAAGTTACCTTTCCTTAAGTTCAGAACCCTAGTTTCTGAATTAACTGTGTCACTCTTCATCTTAATAAAGAATTCTACCATGCTATGGTCACTCTTCCCCAAGGGGCCTCGCACAACAAGATTGTTAATTAGTCCTTTCTCATTACACATCACCCAGTCTAGGATGGCCAGCTCCCTCGTTGGTTCCTCGACATTTGGTCTAGAAAACCATCCCTTATACACTTCAGGAAATCCTCCTCCACCGCATTGCTGCCAGTTTGGTTAGCCCAATCAATATGTAGATTAAAGTCACCCATGATAACTGCTGTACCTTCATTGCATGCATCCCTAATTTCTTGTTTGATGCTGTCCCCAACCTCACTACTATTGTTTGGTGGTCTGTACACAACTCCCACTAGCGTTTTTTACCCCTTGATATTCCGTAGCTCCACCCATACCGATTCCACATCAAGCTAATGTCCTTTTTTACTATTGCATTAATTTCCTCTTTAACCAGCAAATCCACCGCTCCTCCTTTTCCTTTCTGTCTATCCTTCCTAAATGTTGAATACCCCTGGATGTTGAGTTCCCAGCCTTGGTCACCCTGGAGCCATGTCTCAGTGATGCCAATGACATCATACCCGTTAACTGCTATCTGCGCAGTTAATTCGTCCACCTTATTCCGAATACTCCTCGCATTGAGGAACAGAGTCTTCAGGCTTGTCTTTCTAACACACTTTGCCCCTTTAGAATTTTGCTGTAATGTGGCACTTTTTGCTTTTTGCCTTAGATTTCTCTGCCCTCCACTTTTACTTTTCTTCTTTCTATCTTTTGCTTCTGCCCCCATTCTACTTCCCTCTGTCCCTGCATAGGTTCCCATCCCCCTGCCATATTAGTTTATCTCCTCCCCAACAGCACTAGCAAATATCCCCCTAGGACATTGCTTCCAATCCTGCCTAGGTGCAGACCATCTAGTTGTACTGGTCCCACCTCCCCCAGAACCGGTTCCAATGTCCCAGGAATTTGAATCCCTCCCTTCTGCACCATTCCTCAAGCCACGTATTCATCTGAGCTATCCTGCGATTCCTACAATGACTAGCACGTGGCACTGGTAGCAATCCTGAGATTATTACTTTTGCGGTCCTATTTTTTAATTTAGCTCCTAGCTCCCTAAATTCCTCTTGTAGGACCTCATCCCGTTTTTTACCTATATCGTCGGTACCTATATGCACCACAACAACTGGCTGTTCACCCTCCCTTTTCAGAATGTCCTGCACCCACTCCAAGACATCCTTGACCCTTGCACCAGGGAGGCAACATACCATCCTGGAGTCTCGGTTGCGGCCGCAGAAACGTCTATTTATTCCCCTTACAATTGAATCCCCTATCACTATAGCTCTCCCTGTCTTTTTCCTGCCCTCCTGTGCAGCAGAGCCACCCACGGTGCCATGAGCTTGACTGCTGCTGCCTGCCCCTGATGAGTCATGCCCTCCAACAGTACCCAAAGCGGTGTATCTGTTTTGCAGGGGGATGACCGCAGGGGACCCCTGCACTACCTTCCTTGCACTGTTCTTCCTGTTGGTCACCCATCCCCTATCTGGCTGTGTACACTTTACCTGCGGTAAGACCAACTCACTAAACGTGTTATTCACGTCATTCTCAGCAGTGTGGATGCTCCAGAGTGAATCCACTCGCAGCTCTAGTGCCGCAGGAGCTGTAGATAGATACACTTCCCGCTCACGTAGTCGTCAGGGACACCGGAAGCGTCCCTGACTTCCCACATAGTACAGGAGGAGCATAACATGTGTCCAAGCATGCCTGCCTGCCTTCCTTCCTTCCTTTCTTTCCCTTCTTTCTCTTCTTTCTCTTCTTTTTTTTTCTTTTTTCCAGTTTATCTCAAATAGTTGAGTATGTTTAGTCCTGTATATTTTTGAATCGCTCAATACTACATAATTAAGAATACTACATAATTAAGACTTTATACCATAAAAGTAATTAAAATGTTATTCTGCAGGGAGATTTTTCGATGAATACCCCTACAGGTCATGGCACCTACACATGGACTGATGGCAGCACTTATATTGGCGAGGTGCAAAATGGAATACGCCATGGACAGGGGATATTCACAAGTGCTGATCGATCTATTTCTTACTCTGGAGAGTGGAACCAAGCCAAAAGACATGGGAAGGTAAGAGCAAACCTCTCACCATTTGATTATCATTTTTCTTTCTAAGTGTCGAGTTGTAGCCGATATTACCATTCAGAAAACTTTAAGAGCCCTATTGTAGTCAAGAATTTTTAAGGTTAAAAAAAAAAGATCATTATTAGAGGACTGGATGCCACTGTGGGCTAAAGCACTGTTTTCACCTCTGGGAATTGGGATTGAGTTTAGCCCACCCACATTGATGGGGGTGAAAGTCTCCACAATCCGCTGGCTGTAAGAATCCGAGGTGAAATGGGTTTGGGCAGCCTCAGCCTAAACCCTAGTGACAGTCGTGCACAGCTCTGCACTGCCTTTTACTCAGAATTAGTTGGCATTAATTTAGAATCCAACCTAGCGAGACCAGGGGGAGACTTCGTATGTATGTATGTCCATATTTATGAAAGAGAATTGGAAATTTGAATGTGTGGGATCGTGAGAGAGAAACAGAGAGAGAGAGAGACTGTATATACTTTGTGTGGAGAGAGACAGAGACAGATGGAGGACAGAAATTTAACCAAGCCACATCGTAAAGTTTTGATCAATTATTTGTTTTTTCAAATTCTGAAGTAAGGGCCTTACTTAATTATATCAGAGAACCATTAGGTGCCTTTCAGTTAAGAATATATTTAAGCAAAAGAGCACGGAAGGACTGGTTTTGCTGCATTTGTAATGTACATTTGCCCTTTATATATTGCTGCGAACTTGCTTTCTAGGGCACGATATACTACAACCAAGAAGGGAGCTCATGGTATCAAGGTGATTGGGTGAATAATGTCAGGGAAGGCTGGGGTGTAAGACGGCAAGTATATTTCCAAGAACATTTATTTTGTAAGCGGTCTAATGTTAAATCAGTCATTTTTTTGTGTTGATAAATTGAATTATCCAGTACTTTGAATTAAACATTGTAAATAACAGCAAAGATATGAATGATTGGATAATCTGAATTAAGTGATTGAATTAAAAAGAGTAGAATCTATTCAATGCCAAAGTCTTTACAAAACTTTAAAAAAACACGTTAAGCAAATTTATACTGTCATTAACATTATGTAAAATTTAAATTAATTAAATCATATTTTTCTTGTGAACTTTTGTGCTCATTCTGATGTGCGATGGAGAGACTTTCATTCTGAGTGCAAACTGGATGTGAATGCCATGGGACGTTTTACTACGTTAAAGACGCTATATAAATGTGAGCTGTTGTTGTTGTGAACTGGATAGAAATGGTAGAGATGGAAGGAGAATGTACCAACTGCACTGGACTCCCTAGTGGTGAATTAATTGAAAATGATTACACGCAAACGTCTGACAGAAGTGGACTCAATGGCCTTAATAATCTTCTCTATTCTCCTGAACAATTTGTGGCACTTAATAGTTTTGATTTGAGTGCAGTGTGCAAGTTGTTCACGTACTGGGTTGACTGTGGTGGCTGGGAACTTCCAAATCAAATGACATGCCCACCTACTCCACTGGGCAGGCTACATTGTTCGCATGCCAGACACGAGACTCCCAAAGCAAGCGCTCTACTCGGAACTTCTTCACAGCAAACGAGGCAAAAGTGGTCAGAGGAAATGATACAAGGACACCCTCAAAGCATCCCTGATAAAGTGCAACATCCCCACTGACACCTGGGAGTCCCTGGCCAAAGACCGCCCTAAGTGGAGGAAATGCATCCGGGAGGGCGTTGAGCACCTCGAGTCTCGTCGCCGAGAGCTTGCAGAAACGAAGCGCAGGCAGCAGAAGGAGCGTGCAGCAAACCAGTCCCATCCACCCTTTCCCTCAACGACTATCTGTCCCACCTGTAACAGGGACTGTGGTTCTCGTATTGGACTGTTCAGCCACCTAAGGACTCATATTTAGAGTGGAAGCAAGTCTTCTATTCTGACCATACTGAAGCTGTCAGAAAAGATTTGGAAGAAAGATTTTTTTTAAATCTGTGGATGCTTCAATATATGTGTGGTGTATTTAAAAAAAAAAAATGCTTGCCTTTTAGTCAGTTTAAGGCAAGAACAGTAAAAACTTGTGAATGGAAGGATGGGATTAGCGTGGGGAAGCAAATGACAATAAATATTTATATACTGCTTCACACGTTTCAAAGTGCTTACACTGAACAAGGAAGCCAGCAAATGCAAAACAGGAGGAAAAATAAACGGGACTGGGAGAGGCAAAGAGAAGGGTTTTGAGTTTTCTGAAAGCAAGAAAGAAAGAAAAACATTTGGATTTATACAGCGCCTTTCACAACCACCGGACGTCTTGAAGCGCTCTACAGCCAATGAAGTACTTTTGGAGTGTAGTCACTCCGAGATGAGGAGAAACTTCTTCACTCAGAGAGTTGTGAACCTGTGGAATTCTCTACCACAGAAAGTTGTTGGGGCCAGTTCGTTAGATATATTCAAAAGGGAGTTAGATGTGGCCCTCACGGCTAAAGGGATCAAGGGGTATGGAGAGAAAGTAGGAATGAGGTACTGAAGTTGCATGATCAGCCATGATCATATTGAATGGTGGTGCAGGCTCGAAGGGCCGAATGGCCTCCTATTGCACCTATTTTCTATGTTTCTCGATTCCGAGGGACTGCCTATGACGATGATTATAATTATATCGTCACTGACTGTGGCTTCATGTATTTCTGTTACCAGAAAACATTTTTACTTCGTATGAAATTACAAAACAGTCATCCGCTCATAACATTCAGAAGCTTTAATGCAGTGAACATGACACTCTCTCTTTCCCTCTTCTCCCACCGCCACCCCCCAAAATGTTCTACCTTTTCTGATTCATACAGATATCGGTACCCAGTCCAAATGGCCATTATTCATGTGTGAACCTGGAGCGTGGAATATTTAACTCGGCAAGGTGTCACAACTAACCCTGATGCTATCCTCTCCCAACGTCCATATGCACATATTCCAACAGTTCATTAAATGGCAATCAGGAGCTGGTTAAGTTCCCCTCTTCCCCTCTTAGTGCAGGAAGACGGAGGATGCTGTAGTGTTACAACCACAACCCCATCTGATCCAGCAGCGACCAGAAACCAAACTTGGGATGAGGGGGAGGTTGTTGCTGGACAAGACACTATTTTATTCAGGTGACTAGTAGAAGAAAACTTCTTTCCCCCTAGCTTTCATAAATGCTTCATAAAGGGCAAATATTCTGTGTTGCAATGCACTGTGTAATATGAACATGTCTCCCTAGATATAAGACTGGGAATGTGTATGAAGGGGAATGGAAAAACTTTGCACGCAATGGGGAAGGCACCATGAGTTGGATTTCTACTAATGAAGAATACACAGGCCAATGGCAAAATGGCATACAAGTAGGATTCCAGTACTCTTAACCTCCTGCAACCAAAAGAAAGTTTAACGTTGTCAACATTAAATTTATCCTACAGTTTCCATAATTATAGTTTCACAAATTCCAAGTTCTGTATAAAAATAGAGAGAACTTCTGAAATTTGCAGTGTGTAAGTTCAGGAAGGGGTGAGCAGCTAGCGGGCACTATATATAGTCCCGATTGCAACCTAGGTGTGGGGGCACAGGGACTTGTCTGCGTGTCGCCTGGGCCATTATTCCCATGACATTTACAATTGTCCGAACAGATTCCTGTCCTGAAGCCGGCGGACAAAAGCGGTGATTATGCCGGGAGCTGGACACTGCCAGGATCCCAATGGAACCTTAGTGACTTGTGTAGTGATAGGGGAAGAGATATGAGGATATGGGGCTACAGGACTATCGGATCTAATGATTGATTGAGATCCATCCTGTATTGAATTAAAATATACTGTACCTGCTGCCAATGTTATATGGGAGTTATATGGGTTATTTAAGCATATGGATAAGACAGAGAGAGACACATTATATAAATTATACTGCAATATATGTACTATATAGAAACTATGTAGCTGTATTCAGAGAGGCAAACTGTAAGTCATATAGTGTTGAAGTCCTACAAGCTGAATTTAGGGAGCTAGGAGTTAAATTAAAAAGTAGGACTTCAAAGACTAATCTCAGGATTGCCACCAGTGCCACATGCTAGTCAGAGTAGAAATAGCAGGATCGTTAAGATGAATACTTGGCTTGAGGAATGGTGCAGGAGGGAGGGATTCAAATTCCTGGAACATTGGAACCGATTCTGGGGGAGATGGGACCAGTACAAACCGGGCGGTCTGCACCTGGGCAGGACCAGAACCAATGTCCTAGGGGGAGTGTTTGCTAGTGCCGTTGGGGAGTGGGGAGGGTTTAAACTATTATGGCAGGGGGATGGGAATCCATGCAGGGAGACAGAGGGAAGTAAAATGGGGGCAGAAGCAAAAGGTAGAAAGGAGATAAGGAAAAGTGGAGGGCAGAAAAATCAAAGGCAAAAATCAAAAAGGGCCACATAATACTAAAAAGACAAAGAGTGTTAAAAAAAAAAACAAGCCTGAAGGCTCTGTGTCTCAATGCGAGGAGCATTTGTAATAAGGTGAATGAATTAACTGCGCAGATAGCTGTTGACTGATATAATGTAATTGGGAATACGGAGACATGGCTCCAGGGTGACCAAGGCTGGGAACTCAACATCCAGGGGTATTCAATATTCAGGAAGGACAGACAGAAAGGAAAAGGAGGTGGGGTAGCATTGCTGGTTAAAGAGGAGATTAACGCAATAGTAAGGCAGGACATTAGCTTGGATGATATGGAATCTGTATGGGTAGAGCTGCGGAACACCAAAGGACAGAAAACGCTCGTGGGAGTTATGTGTAGACCGCCAAACAGTAGTAGTGAGGTTGGGGATGGCATCAAACAGGAAATTAGGGATGCGTGCAATAAAGGTACAGCAGTTGTTATGGGTGACTTTAATCTGCATATAGATTGGGCGAACCAAACTGGTAGCACTACGGTGGAGGAGGATTTCCTGGAATGTATAAGGGATGGTTTTCTAGACCAATACGTCGAGGAACCAACGAGAGAGCTGGCCATCCTAAACTGGGTGTTGTGTAACGAGAGAGGATTAATTAGCAGTCTTGTTGTGCGAGGCCCTTTGGGGAAGAGTGACCATAATATGGTAGAATTCTTCATTTAAGATGGAGAGTGACACAGTTAATTCAGAAACTAGGGTCCTGAACTTGAAGAAAGGTAATTTCAATGGTATGAAACGTGAATTGGCTAGGATAGACTGGCGAATGATATTTAAAGGGTTGATGGTGGATAGGCAATGGCAGACATTTAAAGATCACATGGATGAACTTCACCAATTGTACATCCCTGTCTGGCGTAAAAATACAACGGGGAAGGTGGCTCAATCGTGGCTAACAAGGGAAATTAGGGATAGTGTTAAATCCAAGGAAGAGGCATATAAATTGGCCAGAAAAAGCAGCAAATCTGAGGACGGGGAGAAATTGGGAATTGAGCAGAAGAGGACAAAGGGTTTAATTAGGAGGGGGAAAATAGAGTACGAGAGTAAGCTTGTAGGGAACATAAAAACTGACTGCAAAAGCTTTCTATTGATATGTGAAGAGAAAAAGATTAGTGAAGACAAATGTAGGTCCCTTGCAGTCAGAATCAGGTAAATTTATAATGGGGAACAAAGAAATGGCAGACCAATTGAACAAATACTTTGGTTCTGTCTTAACTAAGGAAGAGACAAATAACCTTCAGGAAATACTAGGGGACCGAGGGTCGAGCGAGAAGGAGGAACTGAAGGAAATCCTTATTAGTCAGGAAATTGTGTTGGGGAAATTGAAGGCCGATAAATCCCCGGAGCCTGATAGTCTGCATCTCAGAGTACTTAAGGAAGTGGCCCTAGAAATAGTGGATGCATTGGTGGTCATTTTCCCACATTCTATAGACTCTGGATCAGTTCCTATGGATTGGAGGGTAGCTAATGTAACCCCACTTTTTAAAAAAGGAGGGAGAGAGAAAACAGGGAATTATAGACTGGTTAGCCTGACATCGGTAGTGGGGAAAATGTTGGAATATCAATTATTAAAGATGTAATAGCAGTGCATTTGGAAAGCAGTGACAGGATCGGTCCGAGTCAGCATGGATTTATGAAAGGGATCATGCTTGACAAATTTTCTAGAAATTTTTGAGGATGTAACTAGTAGAGTGGACAAGGGAGAACCAGTGGATGTGGTGTATTTGGACTTTCAAAAGGCTTTTGACAAGGTCCCACACAAGAGATTAGTGTGCAAAATGAAAGCACATGGTTTTGGGGGTAATGTATTGACGTGGATAGAGAACTGGTTGGCAAACAGGAAGCAAAGAGGAGGAATAAATGCGTCCTTTTCAGAATGGCAAGCAGTGACTAGTGGAGTGCCGCAGGGCTCAGTGCTGGGATCCCAGCTATTTACAATATACATTAATGATTTAGACGAAGGAATTGAATGTAATATCTCCAAGTTTGCAGATGACACTAAGGTGGGTGGCAGTGTGAGCTGTGAGGAGGATGCTAAGAGGCTGCAGGGTGACTTGGACAGGTTAGGTGAGTGGGCAAATGCATGGCAGATGTAGATGATGTAGATAAATGTGAGGTTATCCACTTTGGTGGCAAAAACAGGAAGGCAGAATATTATCTGAATGGTGACAGATTAGGAAAAGGGGAGGTGCAACGAGACCTGGGTGTCATGGTACATAAGTCATTGAAAGTTGGCATGCAGGTACAGCAGGTGGTGAAGAAGGCAAATGGCATGTTGGCCTTCATAGCGAGAGGATTTGAGTATAGGAGCAGGGAGGTCATACTGCAGTTGTACAGGGCTTTGGTGAAGCCACACCTTGAATATTGTGTACAGTTTTGGTCACCTAATCTGAGGAAGGACATCCTTGCTACTGAGGGAGTGCAGCGAAGGTTCACCAGACTGATTCCTGGGATGGCAGGACTGACATATGAAGAAAGACTGGATCAACTAGGCTTATATTCACTGGAATTTAGAAGAATGAGAGGGAATCTCAGAGAAACATACAACATTCTGATGGGATTGGACAGGTTAGATGCAGGAAGAATGTTCCCGATGTTTGGGAAGTCCAGAACCAGGGGTCACAGTCTAAGGGTAAGAGTTAAACCATTTAGGACCGAGATGAGGAGAAACTTCTTCACTCAGAGAATTGTGAACCTGTGGAATTGTCTACCGCAGAGAGTTGTTGAGGCCAGTTCGTTAGATATATTCAAAAGGGAGTTAGATGTGGCTCTTACGGCTAAAGGGATCAAGGGGTATGGAGAGAAAGCAGGAATGGGGTACTAAAGTTGCAAAAATGATCAGCCATGATCATATTGAATGGTGGTGCAGGCTCGAAGAGCCGAATGGCCTACTCCTGCATCTATTTTCTATGTTTCTATGTATATATATCAAAGAAGTTGTATGGTTATTCATAAATTCAATCCTAAGTATCATAAAAGAAAAAAGAAAGACTTGCATTTATATAGGTCCTTTCACAACCTCAGGACTGAAGTACTTTTGAAGTGTTGTCACTGTTGGACACGCAGCAGCCAGTTTGCACACAGCAAGCTCCCACAAACAGCAATGAGATAATGGCCAGATAATTTGTTTGTGATGTTGGTTGAGGGATAAATATTGGCCAGGACACTGGGAGAACTCCCCTGCTCCCCTTCGAAATAGTGACATGGGATTTTTTGCATGAGAGAGCAGACGGGACCTGTATATTGCAGTATAAAAGATGTACAGGTTTTTCATATATGTTGATTCTCAATATACCCTATTACATTATATACAGGAACGGTGCTGGTTACATAGATATAAATCAGTGCTATATAGTATAGGAACTGCATGTGCTGCATATTGTTCAATGTACACCAAACTCTTCCCACCGACTACCTCGGAGCTAATTAAATTACAGGGTCAGAGTGAAAGACAGTTTTTTTTAATGTGTGTATGTACTTTTGTGCACATGTTTGTATATATCTGTGTTCATCAGTGTGATGGTGTGCGTGTGGGGCATGCTTTGTCAGAACTAGCAGGCATACATTGCCAGCAGCTAGCAGTAATGAATCGCTGGTAACTAACGGTACCACAGTGACAGTAATTAACAGGCGTGCATTGTCAGTAACTAGCCGTAATGCATTGGAAATGAGATTTTATATTCTATATGTGAACTGATTTGAAGCTTTTCCAGCACACTTTATTTTTGTTTCAGCATGGGTTTGGCACCCACACCTGGTTTCTGAAGCGGGTGCCTGGTAGTCAGTATCCACTGAGGAACGAATATGTAGGGCAATTTGTAATGGGAGCCCGTCAAGGGCACGGCAAGTTCTTCTACGCTAGCGGAGCAGTGTACATGGGAGAATGGGCATCAAACAAGAAGCATGGTTCGGTAAGATTCTGCCAATAACCACTGGCTCATTTTTATCTGCAGCCTCTTTCATTATTTCATTAGCAGATTGTTAATTAATGACAAAAGCAAGTATTCTCTGGTCTTCATTCAAAGAGGAATTTCACCCTGAATATCTTGAATTGTAAGCCCAGATGATGTCCTCAAGTCCCTAGTGTGGGGCCTGAACCCACGACTTTCTGACTCAAAGGGGAGTGTGCGATCACTGAGCCAGGTAGACACTTAATTAAATTAACTTGATTTTTTGAGGAGGTAACAAGGAGGGTCGATGAGGGTAGTACGTTTGATGCAGTGTATATGGATTTTAGCAAAGCTTTTGATAAGGTCCCACATGGCAGACTGGTCACAAAAGTAAAAGCCCATGGGATCCAAGGCAAAGTGGCAAGTTGGATCCAAAATTGGCTCAGAGGCCAATGGTTAATGGTTGATGGATGTTTTTGTGACTGGAAGGGGTTCCGAAGGGCTCAGTACTAGGTCTCTTGCTTTTTTGTGGTATATATCAATGATTTAGACTTGAATGTAGGGGGTATGATTAAGAATGTTGGAAGATAATACAAAAATCGGCTGTGTGGTTGATAATGAAGAAGAAAGCTGTAGACTGCAGGAAGATATCAATGAACTGGTCAGGTGGGCAGAACAGTGGCAAATGGAATTCAATCTGGAGAAGTGTGAGGCAATGCATTTGGGGAGGGCTAACAAGGAAAGGGAATACACATTAAATGGTAGGACACTGAGAAGTGTAGAGGAACAAAGGGACCTTGGAGTGCAGGTCCACAGATCCCTGAAGGTAGCAGGCTAGGTAGAATAGGTGGTTAAGAAGGCATACGGAATACTTGCCTTTATTAGCCAAGGCATATAATACAAGAGCAGGGAGGTTATTCTTGAACTATATAAAACACTAGTTAGGCCACAGCTAGAGTACTGTGTACAGTTCTGGTCACCACATTACAGGAATGATGTGATTGCACTGGAGAGGGTACAGATTAGATTTACGAGGATGTTGGCTGGACTGGAGAATTTTAGCTATGAGGAAAGATTGGAGATGCTGGGTTTGTTTTCTTTGGAACAGAGGAGGCTGAGGGGAGACCTTATTAAGATGTATAAAATTATAGAGTGGCCTAGATAGAGTAGATAAGAATGACCTATTTCCCTTAGCAGTGGGGTCAACAGCCAAGGCGCATAGATTTAAAGTAATTCGTAGGAGGTTTAGACGGGATTTGAGGGGAAATTTTTTCACCCAGAGGGTGGTGGGGGTCTGGAACTCACTGTCTGAAAGGGTGGTAGAGGCAGAAACCCTCACCACATTTAAAAAGTACTTGGATGTGCACTTGAAGTGATGTAACCTACAGGGCTACGGACCAAGTGCTAGAAAGTGGGATTAGGCTGGATAGCTCTTTGTCGGCCGACGTGGACATGATGGGCCGAAATGGCCTCCTTCCGTGCTTTAAATTTCTATGATGAAAAAAACAGAGTGATTATCTGCATAAACATATTTGTGTCCTTCTGTGCATGCTCCATCCTTTTTTGCGTATGCGCGCTTGATCCGGTCACGCATGTGCAGTACGGTATTTGAGGAAGCTGGAAGGGGGTTGAACCACGTTGCCGAGCTTGGAGCAACCACTCCAGTCTGAGCCTGATACTGAGGCTTTTGGGTTATCTTTCAAAAATCAATGACTATACTAAAGGAGCCTCCAGGACTTTTGCCTAGAGTATCGCTGTGATTATCTACACAAACATTTTCACGGCCTTGGAGGTGGGAGAGAGACTGAGGCAGAGGGAGAGAGACTTGGTCAGAGAGAGACTGGGGGAGAGAGAGGGAGAGACTGGGGCAGAGAGAGAGAGAGACCGAGAGACTTGGTCAGAGAGATGGACTGGGGCAGGGAGGGAGAGACTGGGGCAGAGAGGGAGAGATTGGGGCAGAGAGGAAGAGATTGGGGCAGTGAGAGAGAGAGAGAGAGAGAGACTGAGGCAGAGAGAGAGAGAGAGACTGTGGCGGAGAGGCAGAGCGAGACTGGGGCAGAGAGGCAAAGAGAGCGAGACTGGGGCAGAGAGAGAGAAACTGGGGCAGCGAGAGAGTGAGAGGGAGACAGGGGCAGAGAGAGTGAGAGGGGGCACAGAGCGAGAGAGTGGGGGGAGAGAGAGTGGGGCAGAGGAGACAGGGAAGGCAGAGAGAGCGAGAGGGGGCAGAGAGATAGAGAGACTGGGATGGAGAGAGAGAGAGAGAGACTGGGAGGAGGCAGAGAGAATGGGGACGGGGAGAGGGGATCAGAGGGGAGAGAGGAATGCCGGGGGGGTGGGTGTAAAGAGTACGGACAGCACAGTGAGGATGGGGGAAAATCATGATCCAGGTCTAAAAGGGGGGTAGAAAGTGAGAACGTGATCCAGATGGTAAGACGGATCATGTTTATCCAACCCCACCCCCTTTACACCCACACCACGTTCTCTCTCTCCTCCTCCTATACCTGGTTGATTTCTCGGAAAGCTTGGTGCGTGTGTGGCAAGTGACATCATTGGACTGGACGAAATCCGGAAGTCACCACACTATCACTATTCACTTCGTACCCAATAATATAGGAAATAAGAACATAAGAAATAGGAGCAGGAGTAGGTTATCTGGCCCCTCGAGCCTGCTCTGCCATTCAATAAGATCATGGCCTCAACTCCACTTCCCTGCCCTCTCCCCATAACCCCTTATCTTTCAAAAATCGTCTATCTCGACCTTAAATATATTCAATGACCCAGCCTCCACAGCTCTCTGGGGTAGAGAACTCTAAAGATTCATGACCCTCTGAGAGAAGAAATTCTTCCTCATCTCCGTTTTAAATGGGCGACCTGTTAATTTGTAAAGCTGTTAACAATCCGTGACCCACACACAATGCCCCATCTATGGCCAGGGTGGGGGGGTGGGGGAGTGAGATCAGGATCCTGTTGGGGGGGAAAAGGTCATGAATCCATGGGGCAGGGGGAGAACTTGGGCAGGGAAAGAAGGCCAGGAACTTGGATCGGGTGGCAGGGGTTCAGGAACTTGGGCCAGATGGTGAGGGGGGGCAGGTCAGGCCCTTGGGCGGAGGGAGAATGTCACAAACTTGGGTGGAGGGGTGGGGGAGAAGGTCAGAAACTTAGGCGGTGGGGGGGGTGGGGGGTGAGGACAGGAACTTGTTTCCTAATTTTTAATTGATGGAATAAACAAGTGAGTGTGAGCCTGCTCTGTTCTAGAGAAATGTCTTATCCTCCAAGGGGACCAATCAGCAATCAGGCCTTGTGATCAAGGGGACCCAATCAGAGCTTTAAGTGTTACAAATTAACACGGCTTTAAAAAAATGCACTATCTAAATAACAATTCTGCTCTCTTGAAAACTATACAAGTCAACTGTGATAACATTTACACATAAATTGCTGTCTCTCTTGCATCTATTGAAAATTTGAAATTAGACAATAATTCTGGTAATATGCAATGTTGCTTTCTCTAGATTGGTGTGCGTTTCTAGGTAAATGATATACAGGTTTGCCAATATGGTATTTTCAGTTGAATTAAGTCTGAATAATTAAATCAGATCTTTTACCTTTCATAATATTAGGGGACATTCGTGTTTAAGAATGGTCATACTTTTGAGGGAGAGTTTTTTGAAGATCGTATGGTAGAGTTTCCTCATTTTTCAATTGATGGAATAAAGACTCCGGATCTCAGTACGATACGCACCCAATCGCCACTTGAAACCGGTAAGAATTTTTGCAGAGATGTCAATCCTCAACTAATGGAAAGGCACGGATTTTACGCAGCATATGATGGCGTATGCACAGCATACAACGTCGTAAGTGCCCCGCAATTTCCAGATTTCCGCATGTGCTACGCGAAAACCAGGAACTTGCAAACGATCAAGTTTCTGCTTGACAGATCATATCCATCCGCTACAAACTTACTTTCGCTGACACAGAATACTGACCAACGGGTACCTACCAAACCCTTAAGGCGTAAGTCCTTCTTTTACCAACATAAGGGTTAAAGTAAAGGACACATTTATTTGTACTGTAAAAATGGCCGCCCTTTGTCTCTGAACATAAAAACATAAGAACATAAGAAATAGGAGCAGGAGTAGGCCATTTGGCCCCTTGAGCCTGCTCCGCCATTTAATAAGATCATGGCTAATCTGATCATGGACTCAGCTCCACTTCCCTGCCCGCTCCCCATAACCCTTTATTCCCTTATCGCTCAAAAATCTGTCTATCTCCGCCTTAAATATATTCAATGACCCAGCCTCACAGCTCTCTGGAGCAAAGAATTCCATAGATTTACAACCTTCTGAGAGGAAAAAATTCCTCCTCATCTCAGTTTTAAAAGGGCGGCCCCTTATTCTGAGACTATGTCCCCTAGTTTTAGTTGCCCCTGTGAGTGGAAATACCCTCTCTGAATCCACTTTGTCAAGCTCCCTCATTATCTTATATGTTTCGATAAGATCACCTCTCATTCTTCTGAACTCCAATGAGTATAGGCCAAACCTACTCAACTGATCTTCATAAGTCAACCCCCTCATCTCCGGAATCAACCTAGTGAACCTTCTCTGAACAGCCTCCAATGCAAGTATATCCTTCGATAAATACGGAGACCAAAACTGCACGCAGTACTCCAGGTGTGGCCTCACCAATACCCTGTACAGTTGTAGCAGGACTTCTCTGCTTTTATACTCTATCGTCCTTGCAATAAAGGCCAACATTCCATTTGCCTTCCTGATTACTTGCTGTACCTGCATACTAACTTTTTGTGTTTCATGCACAAGGACCCCCAGGTCCCTCTGTACTGCAGCACTTTGCAATTTTTCTCCATTTAAATTATAATTTGCTTTTCTATTTTTCTGCCAAAGTGGATAACCTCACATTTTCCCACATTGTGCTCCATCTGCCAAATTTTTGCCCACTCACTTAGCCTGTCAATATCCCTTTGCAGATTTTTTTGTATCTTCCTCACAATTTGCTTTTCCACCCATCTTTGCATTATCAGCAAACTTGGCTACATTATACTTGGTCCCTTCATCCATGTTATGTATTGATGTTTGGGGTCACTAGGCACCAGGGAGCACCACTGTCAGAGGTCATCGGACTGTACTCGCGTGTGCGCGGGCCCTGATATATAAGACCGAGTACCATGTCATGTGCGCACTTTGGGTGTGAATAAAGTTGAACCAGGTTTACACCTGAGTGAGTTTACAATAACAAGTCTGTTGAGTCACTATATACATTACATTTGATGTAATGATGTAACTTAAGAACCTTCGCCTGCACAATGGGCACCATTGGAATTCTGCTGAGATTCGTGGATGGCGAGGCTTGGGCGGATTTTATCGATCGTCTGGATCAATATTTTGTGGCCAACAAAATGGAGGAAGCTGGTGACGCAGTTAGGCACAGGGCAGTTTTCCTCACCGTTAGTGATCCAAAAATTTATGACTTCATAAAGAATCTTCTCTCGCCTGCACATCCAACGGACAAAGAGTATGGGGATTTGTGCGCTCTGGTGAGTGAACATTTCAAGCCAAAAGAGGGGATCATCATCTGACGCTATTGCTTCTACACAAATGTTCGTGCTGAGGGCCAGGATGTGTTGGGATTCGTCGCCGACCTAAGAAGTCTGGCTGAGCCGTGTAAGTTCGGAAACACATTGGAAGACATGCTGCGAGATTTCTTCATGATAGGCATCAATCATGATGTGATCCTTCGGAAACGCTGGATTTGAGCAAGGCCATCGCGACTGCCCAGGCATGCATGGTGACTGATGATAATTTAAGGCAGATATCATCGAAGAGTCAGAGCTCCGCGGCAAGTACTGTAAACAAGATTGTGTCGTTGTCTGGCAGAGTTGCTTATGGCAGGACCTACTCAACTGCTGATGTGAAACCTGTAGCTGCTCAAAGTCCGCCAACTGGTACGAATCCGATTTCACCCTGTTGGCGTTATGGGGGCAATCATCGGCCTCATCAGTGTCAGTTTAAACAGTACATCTGTAATGGCTGTTCGAAAGTGGGGCACCTTCAGCGAATGTGCCCACAACTGGCCAAGCGTGCTCATCACATTGGTGATGATGACCAGTCCAGTGCTGACCCGAATATACAATCCAAGATATCTGAGGAGGAAGTGTATGGTCTGTATTCGTTCCTGACAAAGAGTCAACCGATAATGGTTAATGTAAAGCTGAATGGCGTGCCTGTATCAATGGAGCTGGACATGGATGCGAGTCAGTCGATAATGAGCCAAAGGACATTCGACACGATGTGGGACACTGAGGCTGTGAAGCCTAAGCTGAGTCCAGTCAATGCCAAGTTGCTACTTACACCAAAGAACTCATACTGGTGATTGGCAGTGCAGTAGTCAATGTGTCATATGATGGTGTGGCTCACGATTTACCATTATGGATTGTCCTAGGCAATGGCCTAATGTTGTTTAGCAGGAACTGGCTCGAGAAAATCAAATGGAACTGGAATGATATCAAAGCATGGTCCTCGGTGGATGACACTTAGTGTGCTCAAGTGCTGAAGAAGTTTCCTTCTTTGTTTGAACCGGGCATTGGCAATTTTACTGGAGCCAAGGTGCAGATTCATCTGGATTCTGATGCAATGCCTGTCTATCACAAAGCTCGGTCTGTTCCGTACATAATGAGGAAGAAGGTCGAAATTGAGCTTGACAGACTCCAACGTCAAGGGGTCATATCACCGGTAGAAATTTAACAAATGGGCCAGTCCCATTGTTCCTGTGTTAAAGAATGATGGCACTGTCAGGATCTTTGGAGACTAGAAGGTTACGATTAACCGATTTTCGAAACAGGATCAGTATCTGCTACCGAAGGCTGATGACCTGTTCGCCATACTAGCTGATGGAAAGTTGTTCACTAAACTGAATCTGACGTCGGCCTATATGACACAGGAGCTTGTCGACACTTCGAAGAAACTCACCTGCATCAACACCCATAAAGGACTGTTCGTCTACAACAGGTGTCTTTTTGAAATCCGTTCAGCTGCTGCCATATTTCAGAGGAACATGGAGAGTCTACTGAAGTCTGTTCCTAGAACCGTCCTGTTTCAAGATGACATTCTCGTCACAGGTCGCGACACTGCTGAACATCTGAACAATCTTGAAGAAGTCCTACATTGTTTGGACAAAGTGGGACTCAGGTTGAAATATTCGAATTGTGACTTCGTGGCACCTGAAGTTGAATTCCTGGGGAGGAAGATTGCTGCTGACAGTATCAGGCCTACTGATTCGAAAACCAAGGCCATCAAAAATGCACTCAGACCTGAGAATGTGACGGGGCTGTGTTCATTCCTTGGGCTACTCAACTACTTCGGTAATTTTTTACCCGGATTGAGCACTTTACTAGAGCCACTGCACATGCTGCTCAGAAAAGGCGACAACGGGGTCTGGGGTGGACCTCAAGATGGAGCTTTTGAGAAAGCTAAGAATCTGCTCTGTTCAAGCAAGCTGCTTGTTCACTATGATCCGTGTAAGCATCTTGTATTGGCCTGTAATGCTTCATCATATGGAGTTGGCTGTGTTCTCCAACAAGCAAATGAGTCGGGTAAGCTACAACCTGTTACGTATGCTTCGAGAAGTTTGTCAAAAGTGGAAAGAGCTTACAGCATTGTAGAAAAAGAAGCTTTGGCCTGTATGGGTCAAAAAGATGCATCAGTACCCGTTTGGTCTTCGTTTTGAACTAGAAACGGATCACAAGCCACTTATTTCATTGTTTTCGGAAAACAAAGGTATTAATACCAATGCATCATCCCGCGTTCAGAGGTGGGTGTTGACGTTGTCTGCCTATGATTATGTCATTCGTCACAGACCGGGCACTGAGAATTGTGCCAATGCACTGAGTCGTCTGCCTTAGCCCACACCAGATATGGAGACGCCTCAACCTGCAGATCTACTGTTAGTAATGGATGCTTTTGAGAGTGAAGGAACCCCTGTCACTGCTCAACAAGTTAGGATCTGGACCAGCCATGACCCTATTTTATCGGTTGTGAAACGTTGTGTCTTCAGTGGTGATTGGTCTGCAATACCTACGGAAATGTGTGATGAGACCAAACCTTACAACTGTCGCAAAGATGAACTGTCCATTCAGTCAGATTGTCTACTGTGGGGTAATCGTGTTGTTATGCCTAAGAAAGGCAGAGACAAATTTGTACGTGAACTACATAGCTCTCATCCTGGCATTGTCATGATGAAAGCCATTGCTAGGTCTCATGTATGGTGGCCTGGAATTGACTCTGATCTGGAATCATGTGTGCATCAATGCAATACTTGCATGCAGCTAAGTAAAGTACCAACGGAATCGCCGCTGAGTCTTTGGTGGTAGCCATCTAAACCATGGTCGAGGATCCACATCGATTTTGCGGGCCCTTTCCTCGGAAAGATACTTTTTGTTGTGGTGGATGCATATTCAAAGTGGATAGAATGCATTATTATGTCATCTAGTACGTCCACAGCTACTATTGAGAGCCTTCGTGTCATGTTTGCTACTCATGGCTTGCCTGACATTGTTGTAAGCGACAATGGATCGTGCTTCATAAGTCTGGAGTTTCAGGAGTTCACGAAACTCAATGGCATCAGAAATGTAAGGTCTGCTCCATTCAAACCTGCTTCTAATGGTCGAGCAAAGCGTGCGGTTCAAACGATCAAGCAAAGTATGAAACGTGTGACTCAGGGTTCACTGCAGACTCGTTTGTCACGTATATTGCTTAATTACAGGACAAGACCCCACACGCTTACCGGGGTTTCCCCTGCTGAACTACTGATGAAGAGAAGTCTCAAGACCAAGCTTTCTCTTGTCCATCCTGATTTGAATGATCGTGTTGAAAACAGACGTCAAAATCAGCAATGGTATTGTGATCGTGCTGCTGTGTCACGTGATATCTTTGTCAACGATCCAGTTTATGTGCTGAATTATGGTCAAGGTCCAAAGTGGATCGCTGGTACTTTTACGGCCAAGAAGGGTAACAGAGTGTTTATTGTCGTGCTCAAGAATGGGCAAACATACAGGAAACATGTTGATCAGATAAAACTGCGGCACATGGATGAACTGGAACCGTTTGCGGAAGATGCAGTCAGTGACCAACCAACCAATGTTCATTCATCAGAAGACTCTGCTGTCATTACTGAATCTGGACATTCAGTCTCTGACATGGTCGTGACCACCCTCATCAGATCGGTTACTCAGCCTCCAGTCATAACTGACTCAGAACGCTTGCCCGGAACTGGAGTTGAATTGAGACGATCAGCTCGTGAGCGGAAAGCCCTAGGCCGTCTTAATTTGTAAAGAGACTATACTAAGATCTTGAAGGGGGATGTTGTTATGTATTGATGCTTAGGGGTCACGAGACACCAGGGCGTCACTGTCTGAGGTCATCGGGCTGTATGCGCGTGTGTGCAGGCCCTGGGGGGGGTATATAAGAGTGAGTACCATGTCATGTATGCACTTTGGGCACGGATAAAGTTGAACCAGGTTTACACCTGAGTGAGTTTACAGTAACAAGTCTTTCGAGTCTTTATATACATTACAATCCAAATCATTAATATAGATTGTAAATAGTTGAGGCCCCAGCACCGATCCCTGCGGCACCCCACTAGTTACTGTTTGCCAACCGGAAAATGACCCATTTATCCCAACTCTCTGTTTTCTGTTAGTTAGCCAATCCTCTATCCATGCTAATATATTACCCCTAACCCCGTGAACTTTTATCTTGTGCAGTAACCTTTTATGTAGCACCTTATTTACTTTCTGCAAATCCAAATACACCACATCCACTGGTCCCCCCTTATTCACCCTGCACTTTACATCCTCAAAGAACTCCAGCACATTTGTCAAACGTGATTTCCCTTTCATAAAACCATGCTGACTCTGCTTGATTGAATTATACTTTTTCAAACATCCTGCTGCTGGTTCCTTAATAAGAACATAAGAAATACGAGCAGGAGCAGGCCATTTGACCCCTCGAGCCTGCTCTGCCATTTAATATAATCATGGCTGATCTGATCATGGACTCAGCTCCACTTCCCTGCCCGTTCCCCCTGACCCTTTATTCCCTTATCGCTCAAAAATCTGTCTATCTCTGCCTTCAATATATTCAATGACCCAGCCTCCACAGTTCTTTGGGACAGAGACTTACACAGATATACAACCCTCTGAGAGAAGAAATTCCTTCTCATCTCAGTTTTAAAGGGCGGCCCCTTATTCTGAGACTATTCCTTCTAGTTTTAGTTTCCCCAAGAGTGGAAATATCCTCTCTGCATCCACCTTGTTGAGCCTCCTCATTATCTTATATGTTTCGTTAAGATCACCTCTCATTCTTCTGAACTCCAATGACTATAGGCCCAACCTATTCAACCTATCTTCATAAGTCAACCCCCTCATCTCCGGAATCAACCTAGTGAACCTTCTCTGAACAGCCTCCAATGCAAGTATATCCTTCATTAAATACAGAGACCAAAACTGTACGCAGTATTCAAGGTGTGGCCTCACCATTACCCTGTACAGTTATAGCAGGACTTCTCTGCTTTTATACTCTAGCTCCCTTGCAATAAAGGCCAACATTCCATTTGCCTTCCTGATGGCTTGCTGTACCTGCATACTAACCTTTTGTGTTTCATGCATAAGGACTGCCAGGTTCCTCTGTATAGCAGCACTTTGCAATTTTTCTCCATTTAAATTATAATTTGCTTTTCTATTTTTTCTGCCAAAGTGGATAACCTCACATTTTCCCACATTGTACTCCATCTGCCAAAATTTTACCCACTCACTTAGCCTGTCTATATCCATTTGCAGATTTTTTGTGTCTTTCTCACAATTTGCTTTCCCACCCATCTTTGTATCAGCAGCAAACTTGGCTACATTACACTCGGCCCCTTCATCCAAGTCATTAATATAGATTGTAAATAGTTGAGCCCCCAGCACCGATCCTTGCCGCACCCCACTAGTTACTGTTTGCCAACGGGAAAATGACCCGTTTTTCCTGACTCTCTGTTTTCTGTTAATTAGCCAATCCTCTATTCATGCTAATATATTACCCCGAATCCCGTGAACTTTTATTTTGTGCAGTAACCTTTTATGTGGCACCTTATTGCATGCCTTCTGAAAATCCAAATACACCACATCTACTGGTTCCCCCTTATCCACCCTGCTCGTTACATCCTCAAAGAACTCCAGCAAATTTGTCAAACATGATTTGCCTTTCATAAAACCATGCTGACTCTGCTTGATTAAATTATGTTTTTCCAAATGTCCCGCTACTGCTTCCTTAATAATGGACTCCAGCATTTTCCCAACGACAGATGTTAGGCTAACTGGTCTATAGTTTCCTGCTTTTTGTCTGCCTCCTTTTTTAAATAGGGGCGTTACATATGCGGTTTTCTAATCCGCTGGGACCGCCCCAAAATCCAGGGAATTTTGGTAGATTACAACCAATGCATCCACTATCTCCGCAGCGATTTCTTTTAGGACCCTAGGATGCAAACCATCAGGTCCAGGAGACTTGTCCGCCTTTAGTCCTATTATTTTATCGAGTACTACTTCTTTAGTGATAGTGATTGTATTAAGTTACTCGCTACCTACAGCCCCTTGATTATCCACTATTGGGATGTTTTTAGTGTCTTCTACCGTGAAGACCGATACAAAATATTTGTTCAAAGTCTCTGCCATTTCCCTGTTCTCCATTATTAATTCCCCAGTGTCATCCTCTAGGGGACCAACATTTACTTTAGCCACACTTTTCCTTTTTCTGTACTTGTAGAAAATCTTACTATCTGTTTTTATATTTTGTGCTAGCTTAGTTTCATAATCTATCTTTCCTCTCTTTATTATTTTTTTAGTTGTTCTTTGCTGTCTTTTAAAAGTTTCCCAATCCTCTAGTCTTGGCCATATTGTATGCCCTTCTTTTCAATTTGATACCCTCCCTTATTTCCTTAGTTAGCCACGGATGGTTATCCCTTCTCTTACAGTCTTTCCTTCTCATTGGGATATATTTTTGTTGCGAGTTATGAAATATCTCCTTAAATGTCTGCCACTGCTCATCTACCGTCCTACACTTTAATCTATTTTCCCAGTCCACTTTAGCCAACTCTGCCTTCATACCTTTGTAGTCTCCTTTATTTAAGCTTAGGACACTGGTTTGAGATCCAATTTTTTCACCCTCCAACTGAATTTGAAATTCAACCATGTTATAGTCACTCATTCCTCGAGGATCCTTTACTAGGAGATCGTTTATTAATCCTGTCTCATTACACAGTACCAGATATAAGATAGCCTGCTCCCTGGTTGGTTCCACAACGTATTGTTCAAGGAAACTAACCCGGATACATTCTATGAACGCTTCCTCATGGTTGCTCTGGCCAATTTGCTTTGTCCAATCAATATGAAGGTTAAAATCACCCATGATGATTGCCGTTCCTTTTTTACAAGGTTCCATTATTTCTTGATTTATACTCCGTCCAACAGTATAGCTACTGTTAGGGGGCCTATAGACTACACCCACAAGTGACTTTTTCCCCTTATTATTCCTTATCTCCACCCAAACTGATTCAACATCTTGATCTTCTGAGCCAATATCGTTTTTCAGTAATGCACCGATCTCATCCTTTATTAACAGAGCGACCCCACCTCCTTTTCCTTTCTGTCTGTCCTTCAGAATTGTCAAATACCCCAGAATATTTAGTTTCCAGCCTTGGTCACCTTGAAACCACGTCTCTGTAATGGTTATTAGATCATACCCATTTGTACCTATTTGTGCTGCCAACTCATCTATTTTGTGACGAATGCTGTGTGCATTCAGATAAAGAGCTTTTAAATTAGTTTTTTTTTTACCATTTTTCCTGCTTTGACACCACTTTCTGATTCACCTTTATGTT
The DNA here is from genome assembly GCF_044704955.1 of Pristiophorus japonicus. NCBI lineage: Eukaryota > Metazoa > Chordata > Chondrichthyes > Pristiophoridae > Pristiophorus > Pristiophorus japonicus. Next base: position 110,821,069 of record NC_091991.1, on the reverse strand, counting down.
TATACATTCTATACATTCTATCTCTTCCTGTCACGCTCTGGTTTTCGTTTCCCCCAGTGCTGCCCTGCTCTATTGCCTTCTCCTTAATCTTTGACTTTTAAAATTTTTGCTCACCTCAACCCTCCCCCCACTAATAATGGACTCCCAAGATTTTCCCAACAACAGATGTTAGGCTAACTGGTCTATAGTTTCCGGTTTTCTGTCAGCCTCCTTTTTTAAATAGGGGCTTAAATTTGCAATCCGCTGGGACCTCCCCAGAATCCAGGGAATTTTGGTAGATCACAAGCCACTTCAAGACCCTAGGATGTAAGCCATCTGATCCAGGGGACTTGTCTGCCTTTAGTTCCATTATTTTACTGAGTACTACTTCTTTAGTGATACTGATTGGTCCCCTTGGAGGATAAGCCACAGCCTGAAGTTTCTGTGGAATGTGTAACTGGAACCGCCCATCCCAAGTTCCCACTGACTTCTCAAATTGTAACTAGATCCACTTTGACTTCCAAAAGCCACAGAGGATAGATCTCCCTAGAAACCACCAAGTTCCAGCCGAAGTCCCTTACCTCAGCGCAAGTGCTGCATGCCCCAGCTGAAGTCCCTCCTTACACCACCATAGATGGGGCATTGTGTACGGATTGTAAACAGGTTTTTTGGGCATGAAGTGAATAGTGAGTGTCGTGACTTGTGGATTTGACCTACTCCAACGGTGTTCCTTGTAGGGGATTGTAAGAACGTGATCTGTCTTCCCTGAGTTCTCTCTCTCCTCTCCGATCCCCTCACCTAGGCTCTCTCTCCTGCCCCCCCCCCCCCCGCCAGACTCACTCTCCCTCACTCCCTTCCTCCCTCCCACCTCAGGCTCTCTCTCCCCCCACCCCCTCCAGGCTCTCTCTTCCCCCCCCCCCCCATAGTCCCTCTCAACTCCTTCCCACCCCCCCACTCCCCCAGGCTCGCTCTCCTTTCTGCCCATCCCTCTTGGATGCCTGCCGGGTTAGGGCCACTTGGCACTCGGGGCCGCTCGGGTTGGGGGATCAGCGGGCAACATGGTCGGAATGATTCAGGTATGGGGCTGCACATCCGGTCCGGCACTTCCAGTTCGGGTGGGAGGATCGGGGGGCGGGGACTCGACCGGGTGGGAGGATCGGGGGGCGGGGACGCGACTGGGTGGGAGGATCGGGGGGGGCGGGGACTCGACAGGGTGGGAGGAACGGGGGCGGGGACTCGACCGGGTGGGAAGATCGGGGGGCGGGGATTCAACCGGGTGGGAGGATCGGGGGGGCGGGGACTCGACAGGGTGGGAGGATCAGGGGGCGGGGACTCGACCGGGTGGGAGGATCGGGGGCGGGGACTCGACTGGGTGGGAGGAATGGGGGCGGGGACTCGACCGGGTGGGAGGATCAGGGGGCGGGGACTCGACCGGGTGGGAGGATCGGGGGCGGGGACTCAACCGGGTGGGAGGATCGGGGGGGCGGGGACTCGACAGGGTGGGAGGATCAGGGGGCGGGGACTCGACCGGGTGGGAGGATCGGGGGCGGGGACTCGACCGGGTGGGAGGAATGGGGGCGGGGACTCGACCGGGTGGGAGGATCAGGGGGCGGGGACTCGACCGGGTGGGAGGATTGGGGGGGCGGGGACTCGACCGGGTGGGAGGATCGGTGGGGCGGGGACTCGACCGGGTGGGAGGATCGGGGGCGGGGACTCGACCGGGTGGGAGGATCGGGGGGCGGGGACTCGACAGAAAAAGCACAGTACGAATAGTCACTTCATAAAATAAATGTTAAAATACATTTTTTTTAATCATTTAAACATTCACTTACATTTAAGTGAAAGGAGACAAAGTTGTGCCTTCACACGGATAACACCCTCCATCGTGTTGTGTGGCACTACCACCGTGCTAAATGGGACAGATTCAGAACAGATCTAGCAGCTCAAAACTGGGCATCCATGAGGCGCTATGGGCCACCAGCAACAGCAGTATTGTATTCCACCACAATCTGCATCCTTAAGGCCGGCATATCCCTCACTCTACCATTATCTTCAAGCCAGGGGACCAACGCTGGTTCAAAGAGGAGTGTAGAAGAGCATGCCAGGAGCATCACCAGACGTACCTAAAAATGAGGTGCTAACCTGGGGAAGCTGCAACACAAAGCTACATGCGTGCTGAACAGCGGAAGCAGCATGCTGTAGACAGAGATAAGCGATCTCACAATCAACGGATCAGATCAAAGCTCTGCAGTCCTGCACACCCAGTCGTGAATGCTGGTGGACAATTAAACAACTAACGGGAGAAGGAGGCTCCATGAATATCCCCATTCTCAATGATGGCGGAACCCAGCACGCGAGTGCAAAAGACAAGGCTGAAGCGTTTGCAACCATCTTCAGCCTGGAGTGCTACGTGGATGATCCATATCGGCCTCATCCTGAGGTCCCAACCATTTAAAAACATTTATTCATTCACGGGATGTGGGCACGCTGGTAAGGCCAGCATTTATTGCCCATCCCTAATTGTCCTTGATAAGGTGGTGTTGCGCCGCCTTCTTGAATCACTACAGTCCTTGTGGTGAAGGTACTCCCACAGTACTGACTTTGTCTTAGCAGTTTGGTACAACTGAGTGGTTCGCTAGGCCATTGTTGTGGGTCTATAGTCACATATAGACCCGACCAGCTGAGGACAAATTCCCCAGCTGCCATGGTGGAATTTGAACTTGTGTCTCTGGATCATTAGTCCAGTAACATAACCACTAGGCTACCGTTCACAGAAGCCAGTCTTCAGCCAATTCAATTCACTCCACGTGATACCAAGAAGCGGCTGAGTGCACTGGAGCCAGCAAAGGCTATGGGCCCTGACATCATCCCGACTGCTGTGCTGAAGACGTGTGCTCCAGAACTAGCCTCTAGCCAAGCTGTTCCATTACAGCTACAACACTGGGATATACCCGACAATGTAGAAAATTGCTCAGGTATGCCCTGTCCACAAAATGCAGAACAAATAGAATCCGGCCAATTACTGCCCCATCAGTCTACTCTCAATCATCAGCAAAGTGATGGAAGGTGTCGTCAGCAGTGCTATCAAGCGGTACTTACTCACCAATAACCTGCTCACTGATACTAAGTTTGGGTTCCGGCAGGACCAGGCAGCTCCAGACCTCATTACAGCCTTGGTCCAAACATGGACTAAAGAGCTAAATTCCAGAGGTGAGGTGAGAGTGACTGCCCTTGACATCAAGGGCAGCATTTGACTAAGTGTGGCATCAAGGAGCCCTAGTAAAACTGAAGTCAATGGGAATCAGGGGAAAAACGCTCCACTGGCTGGAGTCATACCCAGCATAAAGGAAGATGGTTGAAGTTGTTGGAAGTCAATCATTTCATTGTTGTGAAATTGTATTATTAGATGATTTCTCTTTTGTTTATGGGGATTCTGTACGTAAATGGAATTTCCCCTTTGTCATTGGTTGACCTTGCCCACAGGATCCCATGGATGCTTGCGACCTGCAAGCACCATGGGATGCATGGCAGGCCCAGAACCACAAGGGCCCAAAGCTCCGGCGACAGCAAGTAAGTGCGGAGTTTTCTTGCGGTTCAGAGGTGTACGCGGGCAGCAAGCCTTTGATTGCAATTTGCAGGCCTTTATTTTCAAACCACTATTATCTTCTTCTTAGGCAGTCCCCCAGAGTCGAGGCTGACTTGCTTCCATACTAAAATGAGTTCTAAGGTGACTGAGGAGTCCAATTCGGGATCTACAGTCTCTGTCACTGGTGGGGCAGGTGGTGGTTGGAGGGACGGATGGGTGGGGTGCTTGGGTTGTCGTGTGCTCCTTCCGCTGTCTGTACTTGGTTTCCGTGTGCTCCCGGCAAAGAAACTCGAGGTGTTCGGCGCCTTCTCGGATGTTTCTCCTCCACTTTGAATGGTTTTGGGCCAGGGATTCCCAAGAGTGGGTAGGGATGTTACATTATTTCAAGGAGGCTTATATAACCACAATTTGTACTCCCTTCGCCTCACCATACTGTCGGTGGGTACTTTAAAAATGCTTTAAAAACTGGCATGAATTTGTTGCGAACTTGCACCCTAGTAATGGCGTATCTACCCTAGTAATGGCATTATTATTATGGTGCGGAAATTGCGCATGACTGACTTATGCCATTACATGCGCTACGTCTACCAGTTTACCTGTTCGGCGCTGAGAATCCAGCGCAGAAGGTAGCAGGCATGGAGTGCAGGTATAGGGGGTTGCGGCAACAGGGTTGCCAAATCCTGCAGGAGCTGGTGGGGAGAGAGGTGTGTCAGGAAGAAAGTGCGCAGGGCCAGTAGCGGCAGGGAAAGCATTTGAAAAAGCACCAGAAGAAGAAAATGAAACCAGGGAAATCTTACTTGCAGGTTGAAAAATGTTTGGAGGAACAGTCACATAGGATAATTTACAAAGGTAGCTAAATATGTGTGGAATTGTACTATATCTTCACCTAGCTTCAGGAGAGCTGAAATGTAAGTATAATTATATAGATACTGTTATGTATGGAGAAAGAGTCAGACTGAACACTGTGAGCTCAAAGTAAAGTGTGACCGGAGTTTTTTATTGCAGGTCTCCAAAGTACCTCTCCAACCTGTAAGGCCTCCTTAAATAGCTGTGCTCCCAAGGGACTATGGGATCCCTTGAGACTCCAGGGGATGAGCCCTCTGGTGGCTATACAGAGTAAATACAAGTTCACATATATAACAACACTCCACCCTCCGAAAGTCAATAGTGTAACTATTTACAATGTGAGTCGATCTGGGGTCCTTCTTGCCCTGGTTGATCGTCTCGGTGTGAAGGCTGGTATTGTTGAATTGTTTGTTGGGCCCTCGCTGGGGTGTTGTGCAGCTGGCCTTACTGGGCTGCCTGGTGTTGGGCCCTGCTGGGCTGCTGCGGATGATGGGTTCTGCTTCGTGGTCAACCGTGGTGCTGGTTGCCACTGGTGCGTATGTTGGGGGATCAAAAAAGGTAGGGTCCAAGGTGGGTTGCTCAGGATAGTCCATGAATCTGAGTTTGATTTGGTCCAAGTGTTTGCGGTGAATGAGTCCATTTGAAAGTTTGACCCGAAACACCCTACTCCCCTCTTTGGCCACGACAGTGCCAGGAAGCCACTTGGGACCTTGTCCATAATTCAATACAAATACAGGATCATTGATTTCAATCTCGAGTGACACATTCGCACTATCATGGTATGTACTTTGTTGAAGCCGCCTGCTTTCTACCTGTTCATGTAGATCAGGGTGAACTAACGAGAGCCTTGTCTTTAATGCTCTTTTCATGAGCAGTTCAGCAGGTGGGATCCCAGTGAGTGAGTGGGGTCTCATGCGGTAGTTAAGCAGGACTCGGGATAGGCGAGTCTGCAGTGAGCCTTCAGTTACCCTCTTCAAGCCTTGCTTGATGGTTTGCACTGCTCTCTCTGCCTGACCATTGGACGCTGGTTTAAACAGGGCAGATGTGACATGTTTGATCCTGTTACGGGTCATGACTTCTTTGAACTCAGCACTGGTAAAACATGGCCTGTTGTCGCTCAACAGGACATTGGGTAAGCCGTGAGTGGCAAACATGGCCCGCAGGCTTTCAGTAGTGGCAGCGGACGTGCTAGCCGACATTATCTCACATTCAATCCACTTGGAATACGCGTCTGTAATCACAAGGAACATTTTACCCAAGAACGGGCCTGCATAGTCGATGTGTACCCTAGACCATGGTTTGGAGGGCAAAGATCATAAACTTAGCGGCGCCTCCCTGGGTACATTGCTTAACTGCAAGCATGTATTACATCTGTGAACGTAGGACTCTAAGTCCGCATCGATATCGGGCCATCACACGTGGGATCTGGCTATCGCTTTCATCATTACGATGACTGGGTGGGTACTGTGAAGGTCATTGATGAAGGTGCCTCTGCCCTTCTTGGGAACTACTACTCAATTGCCCCACAGAAGGCAGTCTGCTTGTATAGACATTTCAGCTTTGCGCCGCTGGAACGGCTTTATCGCTTCCTGCATTTCCACCGCGACACTGGACCAGCTCCCGTGAAGCACACAGCTTTTGACTAGAGATAATAAGGGGTCCTGGCTTGTCCAGGTTTTTGATCTGCCAGGCAGTTACGGGTGATAGCTCACTCTCAAATGCTTCCATAACCATGGCTAAATCTGCGGGCAGCGCCATTTCCACCACCGTGGTAGGCAATGACAGCCTACTGAGAGCATTGGCGCAGTTTTCTGTGCCTGGCCTGTGGCGGATGGCGTAGTTGTATGCGGACAACGTGAGCACCCATCCCTAGATGCAGGCTGAAGCATTGGTATTTATCCCTTTACTCTCGGAAAACGGATATAAGTGACTTATGATCAGTTTCCAATTCGAATTTTAGCCCCAACATGTATTGATGCATTTTCTTCACCCCATAGGCACACGCTAACGCTTCTTTCTCAATCATGCTGTAGGCTCTCTCAGCCTTAGACAGACTCCTGGATGCATAAGCAACCGGTTGAGTTTCCCGAAATCATTAGCTTGTTGCAATACACAGCCGACGCCATATGATGACACATCACATGCTAGTACCAAATGCTTACATGGATCATACAACACAAGCAATTTGTTTGAGCATAACAATTTTCTCGCTTTTACAAAGGCATTTTCTTGGCTTTTGCCCCAAACCCATTCATCCCCTTTTCGTAGTAAGACATGCAGTGGTTCTAACAGTGTGCTGAGACCCGGTAGGGAGTTACCAAAATAGTTCAGGAGTCCCAGAAACGACCGCAGCTCAGTCACGTTCTGTGGCCTCGGTGCGTTCTCGATTGCCTCCGTTTTCGCGTTGGTGGGCCTGATGCCATCTGCCGCAATCCTCCTTCCCAAGAACTCCACTTCAGGCACCAGGAAAACACACTTCGAGCATTTTAACCTGAACCCCATGCGGTTGAGTCGACTAAGAACCTCCTCCAGGTGCTGCAGATTCTCGACTGTGTTCCGACCTGTGACCAAGATGTTGTCCTGGAAGACCACGGTGTGCGGGACCGACTTCAGTAAGCTTTCCATGTTTCTCTGGAATATCGCCGCCGGGCATCTGTTATAAACAAAAAGACCTTTGTGCGTGTTGATGCAGGTGAGGGCCTTCGATGATTCCTCCAGTTCCTGTGTCATGTCGGCTGAAGTCAGATCCAGCTTTGTGAATGTCTTTCCTCCCGCCAGCGTTGCAAAGAGATCATCGGCCTCTGGTAGTGGGTATTGGTCCTGCAGGGAGAAACGATTGATAGTTACTTTGTAATCGCCATAGATTCTGACGGTGCCGTCTCCCTTGAGGACTGGAACGATAGGACTGGCCCACTCGTTGAACTCGATCGGTGAAATGATGCCCTCTTGTTGCAGCCGGTCTAGCTCAATCTCTACCCTTTCTCTCATCATGTAAGGTACTGCTCTCACCTTGTGATGGATGGGTCGCGATCCCGGAATTAGGTGGATCTGCACTTTTGCTCCTTGGAATTTCCCGATGCCTGGTTCGAACAGCGAAGGAAATTTGTTTAAGACCTGGGCACACGAAGTGTCATCAGCGGGCGATAGTGCTCGGACATTGTCCCAGTTCCAGCATATCTTTCCCGGCAAGCTCCTGCCAAGCAGCGTGGGACCATCGCCCGGTACCACCCAGTGTGGTAGCTTGTGCAAAATCCATCGTAGGAGACCTTTATGGTAGCACTGCCGATCACAGGAATCAGTTCTTTTGTGTAAGTTCTTAGTTTCGTGCGAAGTGGAGTTAAAACTGGCCTCGAGGCCTTGTTGCACCACATTCTTTCGAAAGCCTTTTTGCCCATGATGGACTGGCTCGCGCTCGTGTCCAGCTCCATTGACACCGGGAATCCATTAAATTCAACATTCAGCATTATCGGGGGACAATTAGTGGTGAATGTGTGCACCCCATGTACCTCTGCCTCCTCGGTCTGAGGCTCTGGTTTGTCGTGATCCTCCATGGATCTGTCCTCCTCTGCAACATGGTGGTTTGAAGGTTTAACAGGATTAGCAGCTCGCCTGCACACTCGTTGGAGGTGTCCCATTGTTCCACAGCCCTTGCAAACGTATCCTTTGAATCGGCATGAATGGAAACAATGATCACCCCCGCAGCGCCAACAAGGTGTTAATGGCCTTGCATTAATCACCCTTGATGGTGGACTCAGACATCTGCGGACGTGTAGCTGCAGGTATGTGTGACCTGCCCTGTACGCTACGATTCGAAAACAACATCACTTTGTTCACAGTACTTGTAGCAGCACTTATGTGCTGAGAGATTTGCTTCGTATTGTCACTGGTGGCAATGAACGCCTGGGCTATCGCTATGGCCTTACTCAAGGTTGGAGACTCTACAGTCAAAAGTTTGCGAAGTATGGTTTTGTGGCCAATGCCAAGCACACAAAAGTCACTGAGCATGTGCTCCAAATGTCCTTCAAATTCGCAATGTCCTGCAAGGCGTCTTAGCTCGGCGACATAACTCGCCACTTCCTGGCCATCAGACCTTTTGTAGGTGTAGAACCGGTACCTCGCCATCAGAACGCTTTCCTTTGGGTTCAAATGCTCTCGGACCAGTGTGTACAAATCGTCGTACGATTTCTCTGTGGGTTTCGCTGGAGTGAGCAGATTCTTCATGAGGCCATATGTTGGTGCCCCACAGACGGTGAGGGGGATCGCCCTTCATTTGGCAGCGCTCTCGTCCCCATCTAGTTCGTTGGCCACGAGGTATTGGTCGAGTCACTCCACAAAAGTTTCCCCATCATCTCCCTCCGAGAATTTCTCCAGGGTGCCCACTGTTCTCTGCATCTTTGGGTTCGCTATCTGTATCTCATCGCCAGTTATGTATGGAGAAAGAGTCAGACTGAACACTGTGAGCTCAAAGTAAAGTGTGACTGTAGACTTTTATTGCAGGTCTCCAGAGTGCCTCTCCAACCTATGAGGCCTACTTAAACACCTGTGCTCCCAAGGGATTATGGGATCCCTTGGGACTCCAGGGGATGAGCCATCTGGTGGCTGTACAGAGCAAATACAAGTTTACATATATAACAGATACCTTACAGTTTAAGATGAAGACCCAGGTGTGACACACAGGAAATAGCTTGGTGTAAGCATAGGAGGTCTCCGCTGTACATAAAACTTTATAATACATGTACACAGATATGTAACAATAATAAAGGGTTTAAAAATCAGTAAAAAGGAATAAACATTTAATATTACTTTCTATGATAGGTAAAATCAAAGCAAATGGTTCAAAGGATGTCATTAAATCAGTTCTGGAACATAACGTGGAGCTCGATATTGCTTCACTTTTGGAGAAGATCCCAGAGGAAAACAGACAAAACGAGCTTGTGCAGGTAAACAGAAACAGCATCAGATTACAGAATGCCACTACCAGCCTGAAATAAAGCTTTATTGATTTAATATAAATATTCATGTCATTCCTGCCTGCAGCCTTTCTGTCAATGGTTTTCTCTTCTTTCATTACCTCAGCTTTCCTGCTCGCCCACCTCTCATCTGCTCTTCGGACCTAGCGCTCAGTTTCTCACTGCAGCCTTGGGACTGGGCCTGCTGTGCTGTCTCCTCACTCTTACTGGCAGTTTGCATTTACAATATTAGAATCATTTCCTATCGGGCATTTATATAAAAATGCATCATATTGAAATCATAGCAACCCATTTGGTATTTAGAAAATAATCTTATAATACTGAATGGGTGTTTAATAAGAACATAAGAAATAGGAGCAGGAGTAAGCCATACGGCCCCTCGAGCCTGCTCCGCCATTTAATACGATCATGGCTGATCCAATCATGGACTCGGCTCCACTTCCCTGCCCGCTCCCCAAAACCCCTTATTATCGGTTAAGCAACTGTCTAGCTTTGTCTTAAATTTATTCAATGGCCCAGCTTCCACAACTCTCTGAGGCAGCAAATTCCACAGCTTTACAACCCTCTGAGAGAAGAAATTCCTCATCTTAGTTTTAAATGGGCGGCCCCTCATTCTAAGATTATGCCCCCTAGTTCTAGTCTCCCCTATCAGTGGAAACATCCTCTCTGCATCCACTTTGTCAAGCCCCCTCATAATCTTATACGTTTCGATAAGATTACCTCTCATTCTTCTGAATTCCAATCTCCTCAACCTTTCCTCATGGGTCAACCCCCTCATCCTCGGAATCAACCCAGTGAACCTTCTCTGAACTGCCTCCAAAGCAAGTATATCCTTTCATAAATATGGAAACCAAAGCAGAACTTACCGGGATCATTCAAATACTGTATGAATTATTAATTTGTTGGATGCTTTATAATCATTCACACCATTGGAGTTATTTCTCGATTTGGTTCCTATACAAGTTTAAAAAAAAATTTTGCCCATCTTGTCCTACGTATCTGATTGGTCTGTACTTATCATGTGACTGTAAATGAATTTTCACTCAGCTACTGAGGAACATTACCTGTGTTTCTGGTCCTTCACCCATTCTGCAGCCAACTATCCGCCTCTCTCCTTCTCACCCTAGTGCTTAGCCCCACCCTTGCTCTTAGCCCCAATACTCTCCCCATACCTCACTACGATCTCCACTCAAATGTATTTTAAAAATTACTTTATTAGAATTCAAGATTTTGTGATTTTTAGATTTTTTTTTTGTGCAGTTAGAGTACGCTACTCTCCGATATCTGACAGAACTGAAGAAAATGTACAGTTTCTACAGTTGTCTGGGACATCAGCAATCACTGGATAATACCTTCTTAATGAGCAAACTCCAGTTCTGGCGTTTTGTGAAAGACTGTAAATTTCACCATCACGGCCTGAGTCTGGCTAACATGGATAAGATCCTTCATGGTAATTACATCTCCTTCACAGCACAAACTAAAGCTCTTTTACTCAGTTTTTCTGGATGATAATACTGATGTGATGTCACCAAAAACGCCTTTGTGAAGCACTTTGGGACGTTTTACTACATTAAAGGCACTGTAGAACAAGTTGTTGTTGTTGTTGTTGTTATTCTCATTTGGTAGCCATGAAAGACACTGTCGTTGGGGGAGAGGCCTATCTGCCACTGCTGGAGGGGGCCTGGTCGGCGCTGGAAAGGTGGAGGCCCGATGGCCTGGTTGGAGGCTCACCTGAAAAAAAAAATTGCAATTGACTCGGACCCTAAAAAAACCTCTGGCCCTGAGTGAGGCCTCCTCCCCATTCCTGGCCCCACTTGCTGACCGGCCTAACATGGGAATGGCCGATTTCCTGTTCTCCCAGCACTGGTGAGTTGCTGGTGGGGGGGGGGGGGGGGCGGGCAGGGTGGTTGGTGCAGTGCCTACTTGGTGCCTGAAGATCACCAGCGACATGTTAATGAAGTCCGGGACTCTCGATGGCACCAATAGCCACGTTTATTGTGGGCACTACTGAAAAAGTGGCATCCATACATCTAGTCAAAGAGTATTTTTCTTTCTCTGCTACCAAATGACAATGCTAGACAACAGTTCCTTCATTTTTTTTTTAGCGCTCATTTCTGACTCAAAAGTCCTACAGTCAGGACTTGAAAGAAAAAAAGAAAGACTTGCATTTATTTCACGACCACTGGATGTCTCAAAGCGCTTTGCAGCCAATGAAGTACTTTTTGAAGTGTAATCACTGTTGTAATGTAGCAAAACACGGCAATTAATTTGCACACAGCAAGCTCCCACAAACAACAATGTGATAATGATCAAATACTCTATTTTAGTGACGTTGATTGAGGGCTAAATATTGGCCCAGGGCACCAGGGTTTTCTCCCCTGCTGTTCTTTGAAATAGTGCCGTGGGATTGTTTACGTCCACCTGAGAGAGCAGACGGGACCTCAGTTTAACGTCTCATCCAAAAGTCGACACTTCCGACAGTGTAACACTCCCTCAGTACTGCACTAGAGTGTCAACATGGATTTTTGTGCTCTAGTATCTGGAGTGGGACTTGAGCATACAACCTAGGCTAACACTACAGTATAGAACTGAAGGAGTGCTGCATTGTCAGAAGTTCCATCCTTCAGGTGAGATATTGAACTCTTCAGATGACTTTCTTCAAATTGTCATATGTTGTTACAAATGCAAACCAATCTTTTAAAAAAAGTATTGCAAATGTAGTCATTTTCTGTTTTTTCTGAATATAGAGCGGAGCCAAGAATTTAAAAGCAGCTGCCACTCTACAGAGAAATAGTTGATCTGGGAATGTGACTAACAGAAATTACTCTCTAGTTGAACTCAGAACGTGCCTATTTAGAGCACTGAGGGCTGGATTTTAGGCATTTCTATTTTTGGGGCGAAAATAGAGGCGGGGCGGGAAAGTTACCGGCCAGGAATAGTCTGCGCTTTGGGAAGAAAGTTTCGGCATCTGGGACCTGCATCAGGGGATGCAGCGCGAAAGAAGGCATTGTACAATTTTCGAGGTGCAAAAATGGGAAACTCGTGAACTAGAGTGCCGGACCGTGTACGCTCCCAGAGAGACCTGGGGTGGGGGGGGGGGGTGGGGACCTTAAAAAAGAACACAAAAATATTCCCAAAACATTGCCCACGCCACCACAACACAAATTGCTAAAAAAATTTAAAAGACCAAACACTTGCAGTTACCTTCAGAGTATTTTACCTTCCTCACCGTAAATACTAGGGAGCCGAGGATCTAGCGAGAAGGAGGAACTGAAGGAAATCCTTATTAGTCAGGAAATTATTTTAGGGAAATTGATGGGATGAGGGCCGATAAGTCTCCAGGACCTGACAGTCTGCATTCCAGAGTACTTAAGGAAGTGGCCCTCAAAATAGTGGATGCATTGGTGGTCATTTTCCAACGTTCTATAGACTATGGATCAGTTCCTATGGATTGAAGGGTAGCTAATGTAACCCCACTTTTTAAAAAAATGAAGGAGAGAAAACAGGGAATTATAGACTGTTTAGCCTGACATTGGTGGTGGGGAAAATGCTGGAATCAATTATTAAAGATGTAATAGCAGCGCATTTGGAAAGCAGTGACAGGATCGATCCAAGTCAGCATGGATTTATGAAAGGGAAATCCTGCTTGACAAATCTTCTAGAATTTTTTGAGGATGGAATCAGTAGAGTGGACAAGGGAGAATCAATGGATGTGGTGTATATGGACTTTCAAAAGGCTTTTGACAAGGTCCCACACAAGAGATTAGTGTGCAAAATTTAAATCACATGGTATTGGGCGTAATGCAGTGTAATATAATGTAATGTAGAGAACTGGTTGGCAGACAGGAAGCAAAGAGTAGGAATAAACGGGTCCTTTTCAGAATGGTAGGCAGTGACTAGTGAGGTACCGCAAGGTTCACTGCTGGGACCCCAGCTATTTACAATATACATTAATGATTTAGACGAAGGAATGGAATGTAATATCTCCCAAGTTTGCAGATGACACCAAGCTGGGTGGCAGTGTGAGCTGTGAAGAGGATGCTAAGAGGCTGCAGGGTGACTTGGACAGGTTAGATGAGTGGGCAAATGCATGGCAGATGCAGTATAATGTAAATAAATGTGGGTTATCCACTTTGGTGGCAAAAACAGGAAGGCGGAATATTATCTGAATGGTGACAAATTAGGAAAAAGGGAGGTGCAACAAGACCTGGGTGTCATTGTACATCAGTCATTGAAAGTTGGCATGCAGGTACAGCAGGTGAAGAAGGCAAATGGCCTGTTGGCCTTCATAGCGAGAGGATTTGAGTATAGGAGCAGGGAGGTCTTTCTGCAGTTGTACAGGGCCTTGGTGAGGCCACACCTTGAATATTGTGTTCAGTTTTGGTCTCCTAATCTGAGGAAGGACATTCTTGTTATTGAGGGAGTGTAGCGAAGGTTCACCAGACTGATTCCCGGGATGGCAGGATGACATATGAAGAAAGACTGCATCGACTCGGCTTATATTCACTGGAATTTAGAAGAATGAGAGGGGATCTCATAGAAACATATAAAATTCTGACGGGATTAGATAGGTTAGATGCAGGAAGAATGTTCCCGATGTTGGGGAAGTCCAGAACCATTGGTCACAATCTAAGGATAAGGAGTAAGCCATTTAGGACTGAGATGATGAGAAACTTCTTCACTCAGAGAATTGTGAACCTGTGGAATTCTCTACCACAGAAAGTTGTTGAGGCCAGTTCGTTAGATATATTCAAAAGAAGTTAGATGTGGCCCTTACGGCTAAAGGGATCAAAGGATATAGAGAGAAAGCAAGAATGGGGTATGAAACCATGATCATATTGAATGGTGGTGCAGGTTCGAAGGGCCGAATGGCCTACTCCTGCACCTATTTTCGATGTTTCAGTGCTGTTGGCTATGCTGGATTTCCCAGGCAGTCATTGTGGGAGCACTACATTGATGCGGAGATTCAGCTTCGCCTCCAGTGCGCCAGCGCAGCCTTCGGCCGTCTGAAGAAAAGAGTGTTTGAAGACCAGGCCCTCAAATTTACCACCAAACTCATGGTCTACAGGGCTGTAGTAATATCCGCTGTCCTGTATGGATCTGAGGCATGGACAATGTATAGAAGGCACCTCAAGTCGCTGGAGATATATCACCAACGATGTCTCCGCAAGATCCTGCAAATCCCTTGGGAGGACAGGCGCACCAACATCAGGCTAACATTCCCAGTATTGAAGCACTGACCACACTCGATCAGCTTCGCTGGGCAGGCCACATAGTACGCATGCCACATACGAGACCCCCTAAGCAAATGCTTTATGCAGAGCTCCTTCATGGTAAACGAGCCAAAGGACGACAGCGGAAACATTATAAGGACACCCTCAAAGCCTCCCTGGTAAAGTGCGACATCACCACTGACACCTGGGAGACCCTGGCCGAAGACCGCCCAACGTGGAGAAAGTCCATCCGGGAGGGCGTTGAGCTCTTTGAGTCTCAACGCAAAGAGCACGAAGCGACCAAGCGCAGGCAGCGAAAGGAGCGTGCAGCAAAGGAGCCAGCCCCACCCACCCTTTCCCTTGATGAAGTCTGTCCCATCTGTAACAGGGTCTGTGGCTGTTCAGCCGTCAAAGAACTCACTTTGGGAGTGGAAGCAAGTCCTCCTCGATTCTGAGGGACTGCCTATGATGACGATGATGATGCTGACTTCAGGGCGGACTGGTTGGGGAAAAGTCAGTGTCACAATGAGAGGCGCTGCACACCCGGCGCGGCTCTTCCCGGCGGTGCTGCTGAGCGCTGCCGCAAAACCGGACCGGAGGATCGTGAAGCGGCGCTGGAGGCAAAACCCAGAGCGCAAAGGAACAGAAAATACAGCCCCATGACTTTGTTGCCATAAACGGACAGGCCAGATAACACACAGCACTACCTTAGCAGTAGAATAATATTTTGTGTGTTATGCAAAGCAGTGCTGCTGTCTTTATCAAATGACGTATCATCCAACTTACCTTGACCAATGCCACTGAAGATCCACTAGTATTTATTTTATAATACAAAACAAGTTGCTAAATGTCCTGCTCACCGGGGTGAGAAATGTCAATGCTGGTAAATGGGACACTCTTAGCACTTAGGCCGTGATTTTACTAACCACGGTGGGTCCATGGCAGGCGAATTTGGTGGTGGGTCCCGATCCTACTGCTGGCTCCATCCCGCTCTGTAAAATGAATTTCCCTTGATGAGGCTTGTTAAGCCCGCCCAGCGCATTTCCTGGCCAATTAGCGGAAGCGGGCCTGGTGATGTCATAAGAACATAAGAAATAGGAGCAGGAGTAGGCATTTGGCCCATCGAGCCTGCTCCGCCATTCAATAAGATCATGGCTGATCTGATCATGGACTCAGTTCCACTTTCCTGCCCGTTCCCCATAACTCTTTATTCCCTTATTGCTCAAAAATCTGTCATCTCCGCCTTAAATATATTCAAAGACCTAGCCTCCACAGCTTTCTAGGGCAGAGAATTCCACAGATTTACAACCCGTTGAGAAAAGAAATTCCTCCTCATCTCAGTTTTAAATGGGCGGCCCCTTATTCTGAGACTATGCCCCCTAGTTTTAGTTTCCCCTATGAGTGGAAATATCCTTTCTGCATCCACCTTGTTGAGCCCCCTCACTATCTTATATGTTTCGATAAAATTACCTCTCATTCTTCTGAACTCCAATGTGTATAGGCCCAACCTACTCAACCTATCTTCATAAGTCAATCCCCTCATCTCCGGAATCAACCTAGTGAACCTTCTCTGAACAGCCTCCAATGCAAGTATATCCTTCCTTAAAAACAGAGACCAAAGCTGCACACAATACTCCAGATATGGCCTTACCAATACCCTGTACAGTTGTAGCAGGACTTCTCTGCTTTTATACTCTATCCCCCTTGCAATAAAGGCCAACATTCCATTTGCCTTCCTGATTACTTGCTGCACCTGCATACTAACTTGTTATTTGATGATGCGTCATCAGCCGGTTTCCTTAAAGGGACCATGGCTAACTTCAATTTGACATTTGTGCTGTCAGTGTTCTATGACATTTGTGCTGTCAGTGTTCTACAACATTGAGGTGCTGCAAATACTGACAAGCCTTTCATAAAGGCACAGGGCTACACCCAAGGCTCTCCCATAACTCCCTCTATATGCTTATGGAGGGAGTCTCAGCACGCAGGGAGGTTCTCTTCCCTTTCCATGGCGGAAGAGACCTCCCTAGGAGATCAACACAGCCTGGTTGCAAATTGCGCAGGGGGGCACAAGCAGGGATGCGATCAGGAGGACCAGGGTGCAGTGGCGCAAATCTTTCAATGATCTCAGTAGATCACAAAATGGTTAGTACAAAACCACACTCAACCTCATCCTGCTGTGCCTCTCATCACATTCCCATCACTCTACTTTCCCTACCCTACTCCTGCACACCCTTCTCACACCAACTTACCTTGCACCTCCACCCATCCCTCTGTATCTATATTATCACATCCCTGTCACACGAGCCACCCCACACTCTCACTCATCCTAGTGCAATCATACTAACTAACAAGTCACAAGGGTAGGCACTTTGGTGTTTTATGTAATGTTCATGTAAAGTTTCAGTTAATGTGGTGTAAAACATTGAAACCTTTATTTTCAACACTTTATGTTCTTGGACAGATTTGTGTGCACCTTTGGAAGTGGCTTAGTGAGTTGCAGTGAATGGTGAGACATAATGGTAACCCGGCAATGGTCATGAGAGTGAAAGGAATGGCCTGGGCATTGCAGGGATACTTTATGGTGTTGGTGTGGGTGGTGCTAACCTGGTGCATCATGTGGCAGCCATGCTGTACAGCATCAAGTGAAGTAAATCTGCCTTGGCCTCCCGGGCAGCAATGTGGTCAGGTGCTGATGCCCTGTGTCCTGTGCAGCATCAGGTGATTGTGGAGAAGGTTGGTGTTGTTGTTGGTGCTGCTGGTGTGCGAGCTGATCGTGGTGGGATTCTGAGGACCAAGGTGAGAGAGTATAAAGGGCGCCCATACTGAAGGGATAGATGGCAGGTGAAGTAGAGATGACAGAAGCGATCTGTCAATGGTAAGAGAGGTAATGAGGTCAGACTGGATGGAGGCTTGTGTAAAGACTTGCAGTGTGGTGAATCTGTTGTGGAAATGCAATGAGGAAGAGCTTGTGGCTGAGGGAAGCTATCTCTGTAAGGTGAGAACTTTTACTGTACATTTGAAGATGTCAACTCAACAGCTGATTCAATGACCACTGAATTCCCGCTTTAGTGTGACAGACATGGTCCACGGCCAGCGTGGACCCCATGGGCGAGCATGTAAAATCAAAAGGAGAGCTCAAATGTATTCTTAATGATTTCTAAACAAGGCTATAAGTACCTGAATTGGGCTCCCCCGCCGCTGTGTGTCGGGTCCACTCAGCGCTGACAGAGCCGACATAGGGAAAGGTGCATGACGGCGGGGTCCCGACCTGCTGGGGCAGTAAAACACTTTCCCAACTGACCCGCCACCTATCGCGCCCGTTGACCCCCCGGAAAATCTTGGCCTTGGTGCCGCTATCAAGCATGCCCAGTTGAGGTGTAGCAAACTTGGAGATATTACACTCAATTCCTTCATCTAAATCATTAATGCATAGTGTAAATAACTGGGATCCCAGCACTGAGCCCTGCGGCACCCCACTATTCACTGCCTGCCATTCTGAAAAGGACCCGTTTATCTCGCCCCTCTGCTTCTTGTCTGCCAACCAGTTCTCTATCCATGTCAGTACATTACCCCCAGTACCATGTGCTTTAATTTTGCACACCAATCTCTTGTGGGACCTTGGCAAAAGCCTTTTGAAAGTTCAAATACACCACATCCATTGGTTCACCCTTGTCCACTCTACCAGTTACATCCTCAAAAAATTCCAGAAGATTTGTCAAGCAGGATTTCCCTTTCATAAATCCATGCTGACTTGGATCGATCCCGTCACTGCTTTCCAAATGCGCTGCTATTTCATCTTTAATAATTGATTCCAACATTTTCCCCACTACTGATGTCAGGCTAACCGGTCTATAATTACCTGTGTTCTCTCTCCCTCCTTTCTAAAAAAGTGATGTTACATTAGCTACCCTCCAGTCCATAGGAACCGATCCAGAGTCAATAGACTGTTGGAAAATGATCACCAATGCATCCACTATTTCTAGGGCTACTTCCTTAAGTACTCTGGGATGCAGACTATCAGGCCCCGGGGATTTATTGGCCTTCAATCCCATCAATTTCCCTAACACAATTTCCCGCCTAATAAGGCTTTCCTTCAGTTCCTCCTTCTCACTGGACCCTCGGTCCTCTAGTATTTCCGGAAAGTTATTTGTGTCTTCCTTCGTGAAGACAGAACCATTGAAGGTTGGCATGCAGGTACAGCAGGCAGTAAAGAAAGCAAATGGCATGCTGGCCTTCATAGCGAGGGGATTTGAGTATAGGAGCAGGGAGGTCTTTCTGCAATTGTACAGGGCCTTGGTGAGACCACACCTTGAGTATTATGTGCAGTTTTGGTCTCCTAATCTGAGGAAGGACATTCTTGCTATAGAGGGAGTGCAGCGAAGGTTCACCAAACTGATTCCCGGGATGGCAGGACTAACATATGAAGAAAGACTGGATCGACTAGGCTTATATTCACTGGAACTTAGAAGAATGAGAGGGGATCTCATAGAAACATATAAAATTCTGATGGGATTGGATAGATTAGATGCAGGAAGAATGTTCCCGATGTTGGGGAGGTCCAGAACCAGGGGTCACAGTCTAAGGATAAGGGGTTAGCCATTTAGGACCGAGATGAGGAGAAACTTCTTCACTCAGAGAATTGTGAACCTGTGTAATTCTCTACCACAGAAAGTTGTTGAGGCCAGTTTGTTAGATATACTCAAAAGGGAGTTAGATGTGGCCCTTATGGCTAAAGGGATCAAGGTATGGAGAGAAAGCAGGAATGGGGTACTGAAGTTGCATGATCAGCCATGATCATATTAAATGATGGTGCAGACTCGAAGGGCCGAATGGCCTACTCCTGCACCTATTTTCTATGTTTCTATGTGCCCTATGTCATTGTGTGACCCAGTCTCACCCAACAGCACCATTTAAGATAAAGGCATTGATAAAATGTAAAAATCTATTGGTGTGCGTAAAATGTCAGGACTGGAATAAAAATCTTGCTAGTTTACAAAGGATACATTCCATTCTAACCTTTTATTTTATGCATTAGAATCAAGGTTACTGTATCCATACGGTCCGAATTCATGACCTATGCGGTGTTATAAATTCAAAGTAATTTGAAAGTGTTAAGCATTTATCCTCCAGAAAAGCTGGATATTAAACCACTAATTTTCTGACTGTTGCAGGAAAGTTTACGTCAGTGCAGGACACTCACTCTCCATTTGAGACATTGCTGCTGGGGAAGTTCCTGAGCTACATCGTTATCCTGGCATATCACATTTACCACAAGGAGCACCAGTAAGGGACCAATATTTAGTTACTGCGCCATTCAGAAAAATTGCTGGAAATTATTCAGCCATTTTCCTTCCGTCCATTTAAATTGATTATTAATGTATGAACTGCATCTTTGTGTTTATTACACCTTTTTCATTTTGAATCACATTGATTGTGTATCTCATGACACACTATGAAAGTTGTAATATTTTTTAAAGTGTCAATGTATACATTGTATGATTGTGACAATTCTATAACAGCGTTGGCTGTTGAAAACTGAAGTTTCGTTCAATGTAACTGTTCCCCCATTTCTAATTAAACTTTAATATCTCCTGCTAGCCAGCATCCTTCCTTTAGGTTAATCTTTTAAGCATACTGAGGTCACGATGGGTTAATGAAACATTTTTGTTTTAGTTGTTTAAGTGCCTCTTGAATTGGGTAGGAGAATAGATATGTAGTGTGGACTCCTAACCACAATAAACTAATTATTTGTATGCTAACTCCTTTGAAAATGTACTCGGGAAAAATTAGGCTATGCATGGGTATGAGGATCATAGGAATAATATTACTATAACTGATACAATAGCAAAATGCTACGATGCTTGAATCTGAAATAATAGAAAATGCTGGAAATCTTAGCAGGTCAGGCAGCATCTGTGGAGAGAGAAACAGAATTAATGTTTTGGGTCGATGGCGAATGTTCGAAAGAACAGATTCTTAAGGAGCACTGAAAGGGGAAGGAGAGGAAAGAACAAAAGGGAAGGTCTGTGATAGGGTGGAAGGCAGGAGAGATTTGAGAGACAAAAGGGATGATGGGCCAAATTAAGATGGTAATGGCACAAGTTAGGAAACAAAAGATGAGTCTAGATAGGATGTGAATGGTGGAATCATCACCAGTTGCCATGGAAACAGAGAGAAAAATAAAAAGGGGGGGGGGGGGTTGGTGGTGGGTTGCCTGACCTGCTGAGATTTCTAGCATTTTCTGTTTTTATTACTATAACTGGGGGTCCTTGTGCATGAATCCCAAAAAGTTAGTTTGCAGGTGCAGCAGGTAATCAGGAAGGCGAATGGAATGTTGGCCTTCATTGCGAGAGGGATGGAGTACAAAAGCAGGGAGGTCCTGCTGCAACTGTACAGGGTATTGGTGAGGCCACACTTGGAGTACTGCGTGCAGTTTTGGTCACCTTTCTTAAGGAAGGATATACTAGCTTTGGAGGGGGTACAGAGACGATTCACTAGGCTGATTCCGGAGATGAGGGGGTTACCTTATGATGATAGATTGAGTAGACTGGGTCTTTACTCGTTGGAGTTCAGAAGGATGAGGGGTGATCTTATAGAAACATTTAAAATAATGAAAGGGATAGACAAGATAGAGGCAGAGAGGTTGTTTCCACTGGTCGGGGAGACTAGAACTAGGGGGCACAGCCTCAAAATACGGGGGAGCCAATTTAAAACCGAGTTGAGAAGGAATTTCTTCTCCCAGAGGGTTGTGAATCTGTGGAATTCTCTGCCCAAGGAAGCAGTTGAGGCTAGCTCATTGAATGTATTCAAATCACAGATAGATAGATTTTTAACCAATAAGGGAATTAAGGGTTAGAGGGAGTGGGCGGGTAAATGGAGCTGAGTCCACGTCCAGATCAGTCATGATCTTGTTGAATGGCGGAGCAGGCTCGAGGGGCTAGATGGCCTACTCCTGTTCCTAATTCTTATGTTCTTATGTAACTGATCAGGCAGTCCATGGAATAATATGGTTCCAGACTTGCTGCGACCATGGTAGATTTTAACTGGTCAGGGTTGAGTGATGTTGGGTTGATATCGAGTGTTGTGCTTGATTGTGTTTGTATTGTGGGAGGTGATGGGGTGGGATGACAGGACGACTTCTTATTACTTAGAAATGTTACCTGTGGCTATTTGCCTTCCTCAGGCGATTAAATAAATTAGGGAGAGCTTGACAGTACAGAGCACACTGGAAGTGGTGAGCATGGTGCCCATAGAGGAGTCACGTTATTCCATTTAGTTGCAAGCATCCTGTGGGCCTGTTTCCAGTGCGTGTTTGTTTGGCAGCTGCTTTTATTTCCTGTTGGTCTGGGGTGAACGCAAAGAAATGTGGAGCTATATTTTGGTTGTGTTCGGAGAAGAAATCTGATAATCTGAGAGTATCGGGATCTAATCCGAGGGCTCTGTGGTAATGTATAGCTTCAGTAGCAGTGACCATGCGTCAGTGGCCAGTTTTATGTTGAAGGTTAATGCGGGAGAAACATCTTTGTTGTTTTGAGGAGAACACTATATAAAATGACATAGAATATACAGCACGCAAACAGGCCATTAGGTCCAACTAGTCCATGCAGGCCTCCTCCCATCCTTCCCCATCTAACTCTATCGCATTCCTTTCTCCCTCATATGCTTGTCTAGATTCCCCTTAAATGCATCTATGCCATTCGCCTCAACTACTCCCTGTAGGCCACTCAAGGGTGTAACTGCTGTAAATATACTGTTTGTACTGAATACTAGTAGTTGTTTAATACTAAATCAATTTGTTTTAGCTCAAGCTTTGGTCAGATAGAATGTATGTTCAAACATCTTACACACTGCAGGGTTATCTGTTTAACTCCTGGATCTTGCTGCATTTGCACTCTAGATAGTGGGCCACAACAGGCAACTGTGGTTCGTAAAGGATGCAAGGTCTGCTTATATCAATGAGCTGCATCCAAGAGAAATATCTAGTGTAAAAACCCCAAAACATAACACTGCTCCTTGTCTACTGTAACTTTCTCAAACTGAACCAATACCCTTTGTCACAATGATGGAATTCTCATTTCAGAGGTCCGGGTCCAGTTCTGGTTGCTTGTTTTTCCAAGTTGATGACCAAGAACCTTATTCCTTATGCCTGCAATGTTAACGGTATGTACAATTTGCATAAATTAATAAAGTAACCAGTAATAGTACACAATGACCTGCTGTACTTGTACCAAAAACGTAGAACGTGGGATTGTCAGCAGTAAGGATGCATTCTGAAGACCTGAAGGAATGATTTGCATCTATGGGTATGCTGACCTTGTCACTTGTGAATTATGGACAGTGTCACAAGTGGGTTGGAAATCATTCCTGAGCATCATTTTAGAAACATAGAAAATAGGTGCAGGAGTAGGCCATTCGGCCCTTTGAGCCTGCACCGCCATTCAATGAGTTCATGGCTGAACATGCAACTTCAGTACCCCATTCCTGCTTTCTCACCATACCCCTTGATCCCCCTAGTAGTAAGGACTACATCTAAGTAATTTTGAATATATTTCGTAAATTGGCCTCAACATCTTTCTGTGATAGAGAATTCCACAGGTTCACCACTCTCTGGGTGAAGAAGTTTCTCCTCCCGCCACCCAGTTCCGTGTCATCCGAAAACCTGGAGACATCACACTCAATTTCATCCTCCAAATCATTAATATATATTGTAAAGAGCTGGGGTCCCAGCACCGAGCCCTGCGGCACTCCACCAGTCACCGCATGCCACTCCGAAAAGGACCCATCCATCCTTTGCCAATGGTTCTTCCTCTGCTCTGAACAGTAAAATATGAAATAGCATTGTAACCCTGTAATACATACTGAATCACACCATACAGCTGCTAACATTTTGCTGCCGTCAATGTGAAGGTCAGAGCATGTAGTTCAGGGGAAGGTGGTTATTCTCTGACTTGCCAATTTCTACACTGCACATAACATCAGCAAACTCTGCAGTCCAGACAACCTGCAGCTGATATCGTGCATGCTCTATACACGCTCATTATAGATATTGCATGTGAAAGTAGTTCCATGCACAGCTCTAACTGCATTCGTCCAGTGAAAATACAACTTCATATTTCACTAACAAAAGTTTCACTTGTTGTATTAAAAAAAACTTATAATAAAATTGTGCATCGACACTTTTGCAAAGTGAAACCTCTTGTGCATTCATACACACAACACGCAACTAAGTTGAGAGGACAAATATTCTACCTGCATTGCTTGTCATCATAATCTGTTTCTCAGACATAGACTAATTTGTAACTTGGAATATATCAACCCATCATCTTCACTGGCCTGCTCCTTTGAGAAAACATACATAAATGTTCCTGAAAATGATTTTGGTGAGGAAGCAGTGGTGAAGTATGTAACATATTTTTCAGCATTGTGATAGTCAGTGAAGTGCAGAGTATAGATTTGGGGGAGAAATTCGGGAGCACCCTGTTTGTGGCGCTAACTTTTAAAAGTAGAAAAAATTAGCGCCAGGTGCTAATCTTTTTCTACTTTAAAAAAAATTCGGGGTTTGCGCTCCAGGATGGAAGTGGAGCGCTAACTCAGATGCCTCACTCCCTCCTGGAGCGCAAGAGGCAACAGGCGGGGTGGTAAGTTGAGCAGTGCTGCACACTGGGCCATGCAGCGCTGCTGCGTTGGAAGGCCCCTTCCCTCCCTTAAAGGCAAATGCCATCGCTGCAGGCTCTGCAAAATAAAACCTTACCTACTCCCCGATGGTAGCCGCGATCCTCCCGGATCAGCCCGATGCACTGTAGCAGTGTGCCGGGCTGATCGATCACGGGCAAAGAAGAGCGGCAACAAACTTGAAAGAGAACAGTTAAATGTTTTTTGAACTTGCCTCGGTCACCTCGCCTTTAAGCCTAGCCCCCAAAGCGCCCGGCCTCCCAATGCACGCCTCCTGCAGCTGCCGGTGTTTTCAGCCGCCGATGCTGCAGGGGACGGAACCCAAGTTCGGTACCAGGGTGCTACCGGGGTGATGCGCACGGCGATGAGGTCATGATCTCCGAGCGAAGGGGATCGGGGCGCAATGCCACACCGCCGCCGCAAACCTCCCACCAAATATAACGGGAGTCGATGTTATCGCCGCGCCCGGTTGGTACCTGGTTGGCGCCCCGTTATTGCCCCCCGGAGGCAACGGGAGCCGCTAAGGAGGCAAATTCCTGGTCCTTTGTTTTTTTTAACCAATAAGGGAATTAAGGGTTACGGGGAGCGGGCGGGTAAGTGGAGCTGAGTCCACGGCCAGATCAGCCATGATCTTGTTGAATGGCGGAGCAGGCTCGAGGGGCTAGATGACCTACTCCTGTTCCTAATTCTTATGTTCTTATGAGATGGTTTTCTATATTTTTATAAAATATGAACTTTACCGTCTTATGAATAGTTGATTACATTGCTGTTTTTGTATCCCAATAAAGCAGTAAGATGGAAATGTGGCATGCATACTGAACTGAGCAGCATTTAAAAGGAGAAATTAGGAGGTTAAACGATAAATGTAACCAACCTTGCTGTTTTCCCTTTGTTCTCTGATTCCTGATGGGCTCCCTTTTGATGCAGGGAATTTATTTCAAGAACGTCAAAGTACTGAAATCGCACTTGGCTACGTAAATAAATGCTGGGAGGTGTACAGAGTTTACTGTGAACAAACCCGTAGGCCACCCAACACCAACATCATGACAATGAGGCACTTCATATGGATGCTCAAGGTACACTCAGTCTTGTCTGCAACAATGATTTATCTCATGATAGAATATTATATTAAGGAATATCACTAGTCACTGACATTTTTTTATGGTATTATTACAAGCTTAGGGTCTTGTCTTGGGTATTATCTTAGGTACAGTGGTACTAGTCACTGCCATGAGGATCAGCATCTTAAGTTTAGGGGTGTGCTCCGAACTCCCCAACATCTAACTCCATGGTAGCACACCCCAGGGGTGTAATGTTGGTACTCCCTTGTGGTCTGAACTAGATATATTTGTGTCTTTTGCATGTCTGTTTCTTCAATCTTTTGAGAAATCACTTGGTAAGGTGATAGAATCATGACACTGTTGTATTTTACCACTGAACATACAGAGCAACAGTTATGATCAGAGTCATTTAGTTCAATTGGTACAACTTGTCTTTGTGTAATGATATAAAATAATAAATATACCACACTTCGCACATCAGTGGGCTATCAAACAAAATAACTCCTAACTAACTTCTGGCATTCTCCTTCTGAGCTCGTCCAAACCTTTCCCAAATATCTTTGGTCCTTAATATTACCTCAAACAGCTGTATACATGGTGCAAGAATCCTATCTAACGGTCTGTATTTGGTAATGTAATAACCACTTTTTGTGAGTGCTCCTGCCAGACCACAGTGGATTGCCCTCCACCTTGCTTAGAGGAGGAAGACAATGGAATTGCATGTGTTCTAGGGAATGGTAATTACTTACAGGATTCACTACTGCAGCAATAGGAACTGAAGAAGTGAATTTAGATGAGCGATGAGGATGAAAAACATGCTAAATTACTTAGGTAATGGCCATATAAGTGGAACCTTATCTAGGTTCAGGTGTAAGCCTTCAAAACCAGCAGGTGAGAACAAGGAACTATTGTATTGGAAAATAATTGGGTTCAATATTAAATGATTTGACACTGGAAGTCCATGGAATGCAGCAATATTTGCCCCCAGAATAATGGAAATCATGGAATTAGGTGGTGCAATTTTCTCCCATCTCTCCTGAAAATGTTGACACCTTTTGGACTTCGAAGATTTTGTCCAAGCGGCTGTTATTCATGTGTGAGCCGAGATATAAGAACATAAGAATTAGGAGCAGGAATAGGCCATCTGGCCCCTTGAGCCTGCTCCGCCATTCAATGAGATCATGGATGATTTGCTACCTCAACTCCACTTTCCTTCACTATCCCCATATCCCTTGATACCTTAATATTCAAAAATCTATCGACACAGTGAATTTGGCATGCAACTTGTAAGATTTGTATCACAGGTCAAGCAGAGATTACCCAATGGGTCTTAGGAGTTGTAAGGCGTTTTATTAAAGAGCAACACGTGATTAAGTTAGATATAGTAGACATACAACCCGTGATAGAGGAACACGATCTACGGTCGCGGAACGGAATGGATGGACGTTGAGGCAGAACGGTGGCCTCTGAATGGATCCTGAGCTGGTGGAGTGTTAGGCCGAAGCCATTGTGGGGGGGCCCACCTCAGAGGTTTGAGTTTGACCAAGGTGTTAGGCCGAAGCCCACATGAGATCCACCTTGAGGGAGCTCTCTCCTCAGTCTGCCTGTTTCTTTCTCTCGGTTGCCTGTTTTTATACCTTATTTCGTTAGGCCAGTGAATATCTTGCATCAATCATTTTTTACCCATTCAATTGTCCAATCACAGGGGAAAGGGTACCTATGAGGTCACCTTCTTCTTTATCTCTGTCCAAATGTCTTGATACCCTTGCTAAATCCCTTCTCGCCATAGCTAGGCCTTGAAGGCCTGTTTTTCTGTCTTGACCTTGGCTCTCTGTGTCTGCTGAGCTGGCACAAGTTTTTTTTAATAAAATCATTATTTCTTTTATAATTCGCAATTTCTTCGGATTCATGATTTCTTACGAAACTCAACTGCCCGGCCTAACCCGGAAATCGTTATTAGTCAGGAAATTGTGTTCGGGAAATTGATGGGATTGAAGGCCGATAAATCCCCAGGATTTATAGGCTGCATCCCAGAGTTCTTAAGGAAGTGGCTCCAGAAATACTGGATGCATTGGTGATCATTTTCCAACATTCTATTGATTCTGGATCAGTTCCTATGGACTGGAGGGTAACACCACTTTTTAAAAAAGGAGGGAGAGAGAAAACAGGGAATTATAGATTGGTTAGTCTGACATCGGTGATGGGGAAAATGTTGGAATCAATTATTAAAGATCAAATAGCAGCGCATTTGGAAAGCAGTGACAGGATTTATGAAAAGGAAATCATGCTTGACAAATCTTCTAGAATTTTTTGAGGATGTAACTAGTAGAGTGGACAAGGGTGAACCAGTGGATGTGGTGTATTTGGACTTTCAAAAGGCTTTTGACAAGGTCCCACACAAGAGATTGGTGTGCAAAATTAAAGCACATGGTATTGGGGGTAATGTATTGACGTGGATAGCGAACTGGTTGGCAGACAGGAAGCAGAGAGTCGGAATAAATGGGTCCTTTTCAGAATGGCAGGCAGTGACCAGTGGAGTGCCGCAGGGTTCAGTGCTGGGACCCCAGCTATTTACAATATACATCAATAATTTAGATGAAGGAATTGAATGCAATATCTCCAAGTTTGCAGTTGACACTAAGTTGGGCGGTGTGACCTGTGAGGAGGATGCTAAGAGGCTGCAGGGTGACTTGGACAGGTTAGGTGAGTGGGCAAATGCATGGCAGATGCAGTACAATGTGGATAAATGTGAAGTTATTCACTTTGGTGGCAAAAACAGAACGGCAGAATAGTATCCGAATGGTGACAGATTAGGAAAAGGGGAGGTACAACGAGATCTGGGTGTCATGGTACATCAATCATTGAAGTTTGGCATGTAGGTAAAGCAGGCAGTGAAGAAGGCAAATGGTATGTTGGCCTTCATAGCTAGAGGATTTAAGTATAGGAGCAGGGAGGTCTTACTGCACTTGTACAGAGCCTTGCTGAGGCCACATCTGGAATATTGTGTTCAGGTTTGGTCTCCTAATATGAGGAAGGATGTTCTTGCTATTGAGGGAGTACAGCGAAGGTTCACCAGATTGATTCCCGGGATGGCTGGACTGACATATGAGGAGAGACTGGATAAACTGGGCTTGTATCCACTGGAGTTTAGAAGAATGAGAGGGGATCTCATAGAAACATACAAAATTCTGAGGGGATTGGACAGATTAAAGGCAGGAAGAATGTTCCTGTTGCTGGGGAGTTCCAGAACCAGGGGTCACAGTCTAAGAATAAGGGGTCAGCCATTTTAGGACCGAGATGAGGAGAAACTGTGGAATTCTCTACCGCAGAAAGTTGTTGAGGCCAGTTCATTAGATATATTCAAAAGGGAATTAGATATGGCCCTTACAGCCAAAGGGATCAAGGGGTATGGAGAGAAAGCAGGAAAGGGGTACTGAGGTTGAATGGTCAGCCATGATCTTATTGAATGGTGGTGCAGGCTCGAAAGGCTGAATGGCCTACTCCACCTAATTTCTATGTTTCTATGTAACCCAATGTATTTCGCATCAGGGTTTGCTGTGTAACTATCAAGAGCAGGGACCGTGGTCATTTATACTGTCCCTTTGGGAAGGGAAGTTTCACGGTAAAGAAAATGTGATATTTTATAATTCAAATTTACTAAATTATATATAATCTTGCTTTTTACACTTATATAAAAAAAGTGCATTTGTCCCAGTTTTCATTTTATTCTGTAATTGCAGGATCTAAATTTATTGAACAGACACTTAACAGCAACTCGGATAGTAGAGATTTTGTCTGAGGATAACCCTGCAGTGTCTGATGGAATCTACAATAACATGAACATAGAGGTACTTTAGGTCTTAATTTTTAAAGTTTGGGGTTTTAACCCATAACGTTCTGACTCTGAGACAAGATTGCTACCAACTATCACTTGGAAGGGGTTCTGAAGTATAATGTAAAGCATACATAACTGTGCATAAGTTGGCTGCTGTGTTTGCCTACATTACAACAGTAACCACATTACGACAGTACTTGATCGGTTGTTAAGTGCTTTGGGACATTCTGCAATTTCTTTCCTTCATTTTCAAATGAGTGTAAAAAATTCAAAAGCACGCTGATTTACTTCTAGCAACGCTGGCCGGAATTTCCCCCTAAAAAAATGAATGGGTTTGCAACGTGGGGCAGTTAAATTATTAAAAATGGGATTCCTGACCTCATCCCACCTCCAACCCACCCACTTCTGGTTTTGCCGAAGCGGGACAAGGGCAGGTGACCAACACACTCCCAGGAGGGCATTACCTCAATTTAAATATTGAAATGAAGCTGCAAGCCACTATTTCCCCGGCCATTTTGAATGTAACTGCCTGGGGACGGATTTCACACAATTTGCAGTTAAACAGAGGCGGGGACTGCTGCATCCCGAAGGTAAGTGGCTTTATACCTACTTCCCGGATCCAGGATCCCTACCTAACCCAACACCCGCGTCAGTGACTCTCCCTCACCAGGCCTCCGATCGCATTCTCAGGCCTCGCCACCGCCCCCCCCCCAACGATGATGGTGAGGTTGGCCCCAATCCTCTGGCCCCAATTCTCTGGCCCCCTGCCGATCCTCCGCCCCCACCGCCCTGATCCCCAGCCGACCTACCCCCGCAATCCCCAATCCCACCCTGGGATCATCTGCTTGCCTGCCAATCCCTGACCCCCCCCCCAACCTCCACCATCTGCTGATCCCCAACCACCTCAATCCCCAAACCTCTGCTGATCCTGTAA
Organism: Pristiophorus japonicus; assembly: GCF_044704955.1. NCBI lineage: Eukaryota > Metazoa > Chordata > Chondrichthyes > Pristiophoridae > Pristiophorus > Pristiophorus japonicus. The sequence continues at coordinate 110,790,970 of NC_091991.1, read as the reverse complement.
CCCCCCCCGCTCATCCTCGCTCCCTCCTACCCAATTGCCAATCCCCTACTGATTCCTGACACAGGACCCGCCGATTACTGACCCCCTGCCAATTCCCGACCCCCCTCTCGCGATCTCTAGCCAGACTGACCTCTTGCAACTGAAGCCTACCCGCCCGCAGCCAGCCATTCTTTCAAGCTGACTGGCTGCAGGTGGGTAACTGGGGCCTCGCATTCAAATTAGGTCCTGCTGGTAAAGTCAGCAGGGCCAGAAAGAAACCCAGGTTCCCCGCCCGCCTTGGCCGCCCCCTTCCACCTACCCACCGCCCCCTCCCACTCCCCTTTTCCCTCCCCCCAACCACTGCCCCCTCCCTCCCCCCACCCACTGCCCCCAATCACCCACCTCTTCCCCCCCCCCCCCACCAATTCCCCCCCCCCACCCCACTGACGAAATTTCTGGCCAAAGTGTTTGCAAACATAATAAAAGTGTTTTATGTTATGATGATGCAAGCAGCAAACTTTTTTATTCAGATGGTTTTCTTGGAGTTTTTGGAAGCACTTCTTGCGTGTGCAGCAGTATATGTGACTAAAAAAATGATGGAAAATTTAGACGCATTCTCTACAACCACGAGTGGCCTGCATGTAGAGTCAGTATCAAGTAATGTGTCTGTAAACGTGATCCAAGCACCTTTAGAGCAGGTAATGAAATGGCTTTGATTTCTTTATTTTTTAAATACAAATTGCTCTGCTTAGCAACAAACTAAATAAGAGCAAGTTCCTCTTAAAGATAAATTTGCTCTGTCTAGTTTACATCTCACCTATCATTAAACTCTGCGGGATTTAATTCATAGAATCATACAGTACGGAAGGAGGCCATTTGGCCCATGATGCCTGTGCTGACTCTTTGAAAGAACTATCCAATTAGACCTACTTCCCTGCACTTTTTTTCAATACCCCTGCAAATTTTTCCTCTTCAAGTATTTATCTAATTTCCTTTTGAAAGTTACTACTGAATCTGCTTCCACCGTCCTTTCAGGCAGTGCATTCCAGATAATAACAACTCATGTAAAAACAAATGTTACCTGTCCAATATTTATCCCTCAACCTGTGATATCTTCAGGGAAGCACACAACACACAACCTGTAAGATGGCTGCCGGTCCGGAATCTTCTGACCTGCTGGTCAGGTGACCTACTCTTTATTAAACAGCACAAGCTGCAGTAACACAGGCGTCCACAGTGCGGAGCTACAGACATTACACTTCTCCCTCCTTAATGAAGAAGTTATTATAACAAGCAATCATCATACATAACTTGCATGTTTATACTTAACAAAGAATATGGACTTATTTTGCCATATTTACAAACCAAGCTTAACCACTTGTTCTCTGTTTCAAAGAGGATACCTTCGCTCTCGAACAGAACCTTCGAAACGTGTCGAATTTAAACTCATTCGGGGCTGATCCTGAGGGAAGTTTTCCTCCAAGGGATGCCCTTGATTTCCATTCGAACTCTCTCGAACTTCAGACTGTTTGTTTTCCTGACTCGGACTCAGACTTAAATTCTGACTTTCTCTTGGATTTGTTTCCAGTACCTTGGATGTAGGATATGCCACTGGTGTATCAAAACTATCTGATGAGTCAGAAATAATTGAATCACTCCCACTCTCAACTACTTCCATGTCTGTGTGTAAAATATGATCAATGTGAACAAACCTAACCTGTCCATTATCAAACGTCTTGACCAAATATGTGCAAGGACTACATATCTTCAGCGTTCTTCCTGGTAACCACTTTACCCATTTATGGTGACGGTTCTTCACTCTTTCCTTCAGATTTAATTTCACACTTCTCTCTTTTACTCTACCTCTATCATGATTCTCTTTCTGTCTTAATTGTTTCTCTTCTACGGACTGTGCCAAGTTTGGTTTTAACAACGAGAATCTGGTTCGTGGCTGTCGTTTGAGAAACAACTCTGCTGGTGTTCTACCAGTAGTTGTGTGAGGAGTATTACGATACTTTATTAGAAAATTAGCCAATTTGTGGTCCAAAGACAACTGTCGTTTCTTTGGATTTGGATCCAACATTTGTTTGATGAGGTCCCGTTTTACAATTTGTACAGTGTGCTCTGCTGCACCATTTGAAGCAGGGTGGTACGGTGGAACTTTGATAATGTTTCACACCATTTTTGCTTGTGAACTGTGCAAATTCTTCTGAACGAAATTGTGGTCCATTATTCAAAACAATTTCTTCTGGGAGGCCAAATGAAGAAAATAATCTTCGCAAAATGTCTAATGTTTTACTTGTTATTTGGAAACACCTCGACCCACTTCGAATGGCTATCAATCACAATGAACAATTGTTGTCCTTCTAGCTCAGCAAAATCAATATGTAGCCTTTGCCACACCCTGGGAGGCCATTTCCATGGCTGTAATGGTACTGATGGTGGTTGCTTGCTTACCGATTGACATGTCGTTCACTGACTTATGATGTACTTTATATCTTTATCAAGACCTGGCCACCATAAGTAACTGCGTGCAAAACTCTTGGTCAAGCACATTCCCAGGTGCTGGTCATGGAGGTCTTCTAATAATTTGGACCTGAATTTATTTGGTATAACCACTCTTGCACTCCACATGATACAATCTTTATCGACTGATAATTCATTCCTACGAATGAAGAATGGATGAACAGCTTTGTCTGTTGCCTGGTTTGGCCATCCATTTGCAATATAATCATACACCTTTGACATAACTGATGGGCACGTTTGGTTTAATTAAGAGGGGGAAAATAGAGTATGAGAGGAAGCTTGCAGGGAACATAAAAACTGACTGCAAAAGCTTCTACAAATATGTGAAGAGAAAAAGATTAGTGAAGATAAATGTAGGTCCCTTGCAGTCGGATTCAGGTGAATTTATAATGGGGAACAAAGAAATGGCAGACCAATTGAACAAATACTTCGGTTCTGTCTTCATGAAGGAAGACACAAATAACCTTCCGATTGTACTAGGGGACAGTAGATCTAGTGAGAAGGAAGAACTGAAGGATATCCTTATTAGGCGGGAAATTGTGTTTGGGAAATTGATGGGATTGAAGGCCGATAAATCCCCTGGGCCTGATAGTCTGCATCCCAGACTACTTAAGGAGGTGGCCCTAAAAATAGTGGATGCATTGGTGATCATTTTCCAACAGTCTTATCGACTCTGGATCAGTTCCTATGGACTGGACGGTAGCTAATGTAACACCACTTTTTAAAAAAGGAGGGAAAGATAAAACGGGTAATTATAGACCGGTTAGCCTGACATCAGTAGTGGAGAAAATGTTGGAATCAATCATTAAGGATGAAATAGCAGCGCATTTGGAAGGCAGTGACAGGATCGGATCAAGTCAGCATGGATTTATGAAAGGGAAATCATGCTTGACGAATCTTCTGGAATTTTTTGAGGATGTAACTAGCAGAGTGGACAAGGGTGATCCAGTGGATGTGGTATATTTGGACTTTCAAAAGGCTTTTGACAAGGTCCCACACAAGAGATTGGTGTGCAAAATCAAAGCGCATGGTATTGGGGGTAATGTACTGATGTGGATAGACAACTGGTTGGCAGACAGGAAGCAGAGAGTCGGGATAAAGGGGTCCTTTTCAGAATGGCAGGCAGTGAGTAGTGGAGTGCCGCAGGGCTCAGTGCTGGGACCCCAGCTCTTTACAATATACATTAACGATTTAGATGAAGGAATTGAGTGTAATATCTCCAAGTTTGCGGATAACACTAAACTGGGTGAAGTTGTGAGCTGTGAGGAGGACGCTAAGAGACTGCAGGGTGACTTGGACAGGTTAGGTGAATGGGCAAATGCATGGCAGATGCAGTATAATGTGGATAAATGTGAGGTTATCCATTTTGGGGGCAAAAACACGAAGGCAGAATATTATCTGGATGGCGGAAGATTAGGAACAGGGGAGGTGCAACGAGACCTGGGTGTCATGGTTCATCAAGTCACTGAAAGTGGGCATGCAGGTACAGCAGGCGGTGAAGAAGGCAAATGGTATGTTGGCCTTCATAGCTAGGGGATTTGAGTATAGGAGCAGGGAGATCTTACTGCAGTTGTACAGGGCCTTAGTGAGACCTCACCTGGAATATTGTGTTCAGTTTTGGTCTCCTAATCTGAGGAAGGACATTCTTGCTATTGAGGGAGTGCAGCGAAGGTTCACCAGACTGATTCCAGGGATGGCTGGACTGTCATATGAGGAGAGACTGGATCAACTGGGCCTAGAGTTTAGAAGGATGAGAGGGGATCTCATAGAAACGTATAAGATTCTGACGGGACTGGACAAGTTAGATGCGGGAAGAATGTTCCCGATGTTGGGGAAACATAGAAACATAGAAACATAGAAAATAGTTGCAGGAGTAGGCCATTCGGCCCTTCGAGCCTGCACCGCCATTCAATGAGTTCATGGCTGAACATGCAACCTCAGTACCCCATTCCTGCTTTCTCGCCATACCCCTTGATCCCCCGAGTAGTAAGGACTACATCTAACTCCTTTTTGAATATATTTAGTGAATTAGCCTCAACAACTTTCTGTGGTAGAGAATTCCACAGGTTCACCACTCTCTGGGTGAAGAAGTTTCTCCTCATCTCAGTCCTAAATGGTTTACCCTTTATCCTTAGACTGTGACCCCTGGTTCTGGACTTCCCCAACATTGGGAACATTCTTCCTGCATCTAACCTGTCTAAACCCGTCAGAATTTTAAACGTTTCTATGAGATCCCCTCTCATTCTTCTGAACTCCAGTGAATACAAGCCCAGTTGATCCAGTCTTTCTTGATATGTCAGTCCCGCCATCCCAGGAATCAGTCTGGTGAACCTTCGCTGCACTCCCTCAATAGCAAGAATGTCCTTCCTCAAGTTAGGAGACCAAAACTGTACACAATACTCCAGGTGTGGCCTCACCAAGGCCCTGTACAACTGTAGCAACACCTCCCTGCCCCTGTACTCAAATCCCCTCGCTATGAAGGCCAACATGCCATTTGCTTTCTTAACCGCCTGCTGTACCTGCATGCCAACCTTCAATGACTGATGTACCATGACACCCAGGTCTCGTTGCACCTCCCCTTTTCCTAATCTGGGAAGTCCAGAACCAGGGGACATAGTCTTAGGATAAGGGGTAGGCCATTTAGGACTGAGATGAGGAGAAACTTCTTCACTCAGAGAGTTGTTAACCTGTGGAATTCCCTGACGCAGAGAGTTGTTGATGCCAGTTCATTGGATATATTCAAAAGGGAGTTAGATATGGCCTTTACGGCTAAGCGGATCAAGGGGTATGGAGAGAAAGCAGGAAAGGGGTACTGAGGGAATGATCAGCCATGATCATATTGAATGGCGGTGCAGGCTGGAAAGGCCGAATGACCTACTCCTGCCTGCACCTATTTTCTATGTTTCTATGTTGCTCTACCAATCTCTTCAGCTGTGACTGGCAGTTCATCAATGTATGAAAAATAGAGAACACCTCTTCCCTATCGTGTGTAACTTGTGATGGGGAAGGCAATCTAGACATAACATCAGCATTACTGTGATCAGCTGATCGTCTGTATTCAATATCATATGTATATGCTGACAAAATCAAAGCCCATCTCTGCATTCGGACTGCAACTAATGTTGGAACTGGGGACTTTGGATGGAGGATTGCTGTCAGGGGCTTATGGTCCGTAACAAGAGTAAACTTAGGACCATACAAGTATTTATGGAACTTCTTGACCCCAAAAATTAATGCCAAAGCTTCCCTTTCGATTTGCACATAATTACGCTCATTGGCACTGAGAGTACGTGAAGCAACTTGGTCTCTCCTCCCCACTACGTAATACATGAGAGATTACTGCCCCAACTCCATACAGAGAGGCATCACATGCTAGCTTGATCTCCTGAGATACGTCATAGTGAACTAACATGGTGCTCTCTACCAAGTTGCTTTTACACTCCTTGAATGCTGTATCGTATTCTTTTGGCCACTTCCAATGAACCTGTTTTTTCAATAGGTCATTCAGTGGATGTAATACTGTAGCCAAATTTGGTAGGAACGTCCCATAATAGTTCAAAAGACCCAAAAATGATCGAAGTTCAGTGACATTCTTGGGAGTGGGTACATTTCTGATTGCATCCAGTTTTTCCTTGGTTGGATGTAAACCATCTTTGTCTACTCTGTACCCTAAGTACTCCACTGAGTTTTGAAATAACTCTCACTTGCGAGCAGACACTCGTACTTTGTGCTTCTCTAGCTGTTTGAGGACTTCATTCAATCTGTTATTATGAATTTTCCTATTTGGTGCTGAAATTAGTATGTCATCTAAGTAACATACTATCCCTTCAATACCTTGCAAAACCTGGTTCATTACCCCTTGGAATATGGCAGGGGCGGAAGATATTCCAAATGGTAGCCTATTAAATTGATATAGGCCTAGGTGGGTATTTATAGTCAAGCATGACTTGGACTCCTCATCTAGTTCAAGCTGTAAGTAGGCATTCGTAAGATCCAACTTTGAAAAGATCTGACCCCCTGTCACTGTTGTGAACAAATCTTCTATATTTGCCGATGTATTAGGGACATTACCCTCTAGAACCTGGTTTACGGTTACTTTATAATCACCACACAATCTTACCTTACCATCGGACTTAGGTACAACAACAATGGATGTAACCCAATTACATTGATCTATCTTAGAAATAATGTTCTCAGTCTCTAGTCTTTTGAGTTCTTGCTCAACTTTCTCCTTGAGTGCATATGGCACGGAACGTGGCTTGCAGTAATCCGATCTAGCGTCCTTCTGTATCCTGACACTCACCTTGAAGCCTTGGATCGGACTGCCCGTTTCGCAGAACACCTTCGGATAATTCTTGATATCATCCTTTGACGCAAATCTCGTTTCAACACGAAAAATCTCACTCCAATCCAGCTTCAGTGATCCCAACCAATTTCTTCCTAGTAAGGCAGGCTTGTCTCCTGCCATTACTATTAGAGGCAAGCTCTGAACATGATCCTTGTATTTCACTGGTACGGAGGTACGACCTATCACCGGAATGTTCTCTCCCGAGTAGCGTCTATCTTGGCTTTCCCCAGTGGGAAATTCCGCAATTTGTCGAGGTATGTCGACTCCAGGACTACACTCACGGATGCACCAGTGTCGATTTCCATAGGTATCTTGAATCCTGCAAGATCTATGTGGATTATAATACTTTTCAAATCGCTGTCCGTTAACCTCATGCTCCTGATGACGTTTAATTCTTAACATTTCCTCGTCCAGTTGTTGTTCTTCCATGCTATGTAGTCTCTGGGGATTTCTACTCAAAGCTTTGAAAGCTGGTTTACCCTTCAGTCGGCATGCCTTCGCAAGATGCCCAGTTTTCCTGCAGACCAAACACTCTGCCTTCACATATGAACAACTTTGAGCCATGTGTTGTCCCGATAGCAGAACGTCAATGCTCCTTTCCCTTTTCCAGTTTCAGAGACTTTGGGGCTCCACCGCCTTTTACTTTAAACCTGCAGGCGATTCACCTCGGTTGTCTGATGACTGAAATTAGTATGAAATTCTTGGGAATATTGGTCGGCCATGCTCATCGACCTAGCTGACTGACAAGCTAAATCAAAAGTCAAGTTAGGCATCGTCAATAACTTTCTTCTGATCGCATCATTTTTCATCCTACAAACAAAGCGGCCACGCAATGCTCAGTTCTGAAAGTCTCTGAAATTACAATGAATAGATAGCTTTTTTAATGCTACCATGTACTCACTGATACTTTCTTCGGCCTTCTGATTTCGTATTCCGAAACGATAACTTTCAGCAATTTCTAATAGAACGGGGCTGTAATGTTGTTCTAACTTAGTTAGAATCTGTTTCAACATTGTATCCTTTGGCTTGTCAGGCACAAGTAAATTTATCAGTGTTTCATACAACTTGAGCCCGTCCTCAGTTAAGAATATAGCTCTTTTTCGTTCCAACACCGCCCGGTTATTATCTTCATTACCGGGAATTTTGATGATATTATTTGCAGTGAAAAACATTTATAGCCAATCCACATACGCTCTGAAACTTTCACGGTTGCATTGAAATGCCCCAGATGCCCTGTAACTCCCATAGGAGCAGCCATTTTGATCCTGGCAGTTTAACCAAGTGTGCTCGTAAGTTACCTTGGATTTGTAGCTGTTTCCAAAAACAGAGAAGCTCTCAAAGTCTGTCAGCTGGCTGAATCCTTCACCAACAAAATTTTCAGCTTTGTATTATCCAATTACATCCCATTCCCGTCGCCAAATGTGATATCTTCAGGGAAGCACACAACACACAACCTGTAGTATGGCTGCCGGTCTGGAATCTTCTGACCTGCTAGTCAGGTGACCTACTCTTTATTAAACAGCACTAGCTGCAGTAACACAGGTGTCCACAATGTGGAGCTACAGACACTACACAACCAACTTAAAAAAAGATTATCTGATCATTATCACATTGCAGTTTGTGGGAGCTTGCAGTGCGCAAATTGATTGTCGCATTGTCTACATTACAACAGTGACTACACTTCAAAAAGTGCTTAGTTGACAGTAAAGCGCTTTGGGATGTCCTGAGGTCATAAAGGCGCTATATAAATGCAAAGCTTTCTTTTCTTTCTTTCCAATTTTTTTGGTCCCTACTCACCTGAAATTGGTGACCCATGATGACGTTTGATTCCCTGGGTGTGAATTGCCCTCTGAACACGCATTATGGTGTATGAGCTCAGATAGTGAATTTTGACCAACATTTTGGCCATTGAGGTTTAGTCAGCGAACTAAAACTGGTTACTTGCATTTTTAATAATTTAATTAGATTTTTGATATGTGATGCAACTGCAGAAAGTCTATATCCACCAATGCTTACCTACCTTTAGGACCCAACACTCCAGAAAACTGAGATTTGTTGCAGCACAGTTACATTTTTTATAGCAGTAGCACCATTTGCTATAGGGTGATAGGATTAGCACTGTGCAAAAGCCAAGTCTGGTTGAACATAAAGACCATCGGGTCCATTGAGCCTGTACCACACAATTGCGATACCTTGTGTATCACAATATAGACACTCCACCCCACTCCAAACCATGTGGTCTCCTGGGAGAGGCAAAAAAACAGATTAAAAAACAGGCCTATTTGGAAAACAAATCTGGGAAATTCCTCTCCAACCCATCTAGTCGATCAAAACTCATCCAGGAGATCACTCTGGCCTTGAATTCTCTGCAGTACCCACCTTCTGTAAAAGGTGATCTCCGCCGCAGCCAGAAACAAATCCAGCTTTCGCTTGAAGGAGTTCAGTGAGTCTGCATCCACCACGTGAAACGGCAGCTTGTTCCAGAGGGCCACTATTCTCTGGGAAAAGAACCATCTCCTGACGTCTATCATTTCAATAAACTATAATGATTTATATATAAAGAGCAAGAGGATAATTAAAGAATGAGTAGGGCCTATTAGAAAACAAAAAGGTTACCTGTATGAGGAGGCGGAAGACGTGGGTATGGTTCTTAATTAATACTTTGCGTCTGTCTTCACGAAAGAGAGGGATGATACAGACATTATAGTTAAGGAGGAGGAATGTGAAATATTAGATGAGATAAACATAATAGAGGAAGTATTAAGGGGTTTAGCATCTTTAAAGTAGATAAATCACCAGGCTCAGATGAAATGTAACCCAGGCTGTTAAGAGAAGTAAGGGAGGAAATAGCAGAGACTTAACCATCATTTTCCAATCCTCTCTGGCTACAAGTATGGTACTGGATAATTGCTAACGTTGTAACATTGTTTAAAAAGGGGGAAAGGGATAGACCGAGTAATTACAGGCCAATCAGCCTAACCTTGGTGGTGGGCAAATTATTGGACAAATACACGATGATAGTATTAATCGTCATTTAGAAACATAAGAATTAGGAACAGGAGTAGGCCATCCAGCCCCTCGAGCCCGCTCCACCACTCAAAAAGATCATGGCTGATCTGGTCGTGGACTCGGCTCCACTTACCCGCCTGCTCCCCATAACGCTTAATTCCCTTATTGGTTAAAAATCTATCTATCTGTGATGTGAATACATTCAATGAGCTAGCCTCAACTGCTTCCTTGGGCAGAGAATTCCACAGATTCACAACCTTATGGGAGAAGAAATTCTTTCTCAGCTCGGTTTTAAATTGGCTCCCCTGTATTTTGAGGCTGTGCCCCCTAGCTCTAGTCTCTCCGACCAGTGGAAACAACCTCTCTGCCTCTATCTTGTCTATCCCTTTCATTATTTTGAATGTTTCTATAAGATCACCCCTCATCCTTCTGAACTCCAACGAGTAAAGACCCAGTCTACTCAATCTATCATCAGAAGGTAACCCCCTCATCTCCGGAATCAGCCTAGTGAATCGTCTCTGTACCCCCTCCAAAGCTAGTATATCCTTCCTTAAGTAAGGTGACCAAAACTGCACGCAGTACTCCAAGTGCGGCCTCACCAATAACCTATACAGTTGCAGCAGGACCTCCCTGCATTTGTACTCCATCCCTCTCGCAATGAAGGCCAACATTCCATTTGCCTTCCTGATTACCTGCTGCACCTGAAAACTAACTTTTTGAGATTCATGCACAAGGGGACATGCCGCTCCATCTCGTGAACGTGTACGCCCCTCAGCCCGGCCCGCAGCAAACGCGCTTCTTTGAAGAGGTGTCCGCTCTTCTTGGCTCCGTCGACGTCGGCGACTGCATTGTCCTCGGGGGGGATTTTAACTGCACCCTCGAGGCGAGGGACCGCTCCGGTGCCCCGCAGTGCATGACGGCGATGGAGAAGTTGAGGGACCTGGTCGGGTCCTTCGACTTGGTGGACGTCTGGCGAAATCTCCACCCCGACTCCAGCGCCTTTACTTGGGTGAGGCCTGGAGTAGGATGGTCTAGAGTCGGCCGCCTTTACGTGTCTCGGGCGTACGTTTCCTGCGTCCCGGCGGCCTCCATGCGGCCGGTGCCGTGTTCGGACCACCACCTGGTGTGGGCGGAGCTCGCTTCGCTCCGCGCGAGGACGGGGTCCGCGTACTGGCACTTTAACAACCGGCTGCTGGAGGACGTGCGGTTCCAGGACTCGTTCCGTCGATTCTGGTCCGACTGGAGAAGGAAGCAGGGGGGCTTCCCCTCCTTGAGGCTATGGTGGGACGTGGGCAAGGCTCACGTCCGCGTCTTCTGTCAAGAGTACGCGAGGGGGTCGACCAAGAGGCGGGCGGCCAGAGTCGGGCGCCTAGAAAAAGAGGTGCTCGACCTGGAAGCCCGTCTCGGTCAAGTCGTCCAGGACCCGGCCCTGCGGACGGTGTACGAAGCGAAGAAGGCCGCGCTGAAGGACCTGCAGCTCGTCGGGTCCCGAGGCGCGTTCGTGAGGTCGCGGATCCGGTTCCTGCGGGATCTGGACCGCGGCTCCCCCTTCTTCTACTCTCTAGAAAAAAGGCAGAGTGTCCGTAAGCAGCTCTTGACGCTGCTGGCCGACGACGGCTCTCTCGTCTCGGATCCGGAGGGCGTCAACAACAGGGCCCATGAATATTACGGGGCTCTGTTCTTTCCGGATCCGTCCAGCGAGGAAGCGCGTAGAGTTTTGTGGGAGGACCTGCGGCCGAAAATCTGGAAGCTCCGCTAAGCCTGGCGGAGCTGACCGGTGCCCTCGCCCGGCTCTCGAGGGGAAAATCCCCGGGGCTGGACGGGCTGACCGTGGAGTTCCACAGGGCGTTCTGGGACGTCCTGGGGGGCGACTACGCGCGGGTCCTGGGGGAATGTCTGGCGACCGGGGAGATGCCCCTCTCTTGGCGCAGGGCAGTCATCGTCCTGCTGCCTAAGAAGGGCGATCTCCGCCTCCTTAACAACTGGCGCCCGGTCTCCCTCCTCAGCACGGACTACAAAATCTTCGCCAGGGCGATGTCTGCTCGCCTTGGTGCCGTGCTGGACCACATGATCCACCCCGACCAGTCCTACACGGTCCCGGGCCGGACAATCCACGATAACATCCATCTGGTCCGGGACCTCATCCATTGCTCCCAGGAGGCTGGTCTGTCGGTCGCCTTCCTATCCCTCGACCAAGAGAAGGCGTTCGACAGGGTGGATCACGACTATCTGCTCGGAACTCTGCGCGCTTTCGGGTTCGGGACGCATTTCGTCGCCCGGATCCGACTTTTGTACGCCGCCGCGGAGTGTCTGATTAAGGTTAACGGGTCCTTGACGGCGCCCCTTCGCTTTAGGAGAGGGGTGCGCCAGGGATGCCCCATGTCCGGCCAGTTATACGCCGTTTGCGTGGAGCCTTTCCTGCGCCTCTTGCGGACGAGGTTGACGGGACTGGCTCTGCAAGGGCCGGGCGTGGAGGTCGTCCTCTCGGCTTACGCCGATGATGTGCTCCTCGCGGTAGAGGATCCCGCTGACCTGCGGAGGATGCGTGAGTGCCAGGAGATTTACTCGGCCGCGTCCTCCGCCAGGATCAACTGGGAGAAATGTTCCGGACTCCTGGTGGGTCAGTGGCGGGTGGACTCCCTGCCGGGGGAGCTCGGGCCTTTTGCCTGGAGCACGACCCATCTCACTCTATCTGGGAGTCTACCTTAGCCCCGACGAGCCTGGCCGGCGAACTGGCAGGAGCTGGAGGCCAAGGTCGCCGCTCGCCTAGGGCGCTGGACAGGACTGCTCCGAGTGCTGTCCTACAGGGGTCGAGCGCTAGTCATAAACCAGCTGGTGGCCGCAATGTTGTGGTACCGGCTGGTCACTTTGACCCCTCCCCCTGCGTTTGTCGCCAAGATACAGAAGAAGCTGGTGGACTTCTTCTGGAACAACAGGAAGCACTGGGTCTCTGCCGCGGTCTTGAGTCTCCCGCTTGAGGAGGGCGGTCAGTCGTTGGTGTGCTTCAGCGCCCAGCTCGCGACTTTCCGTCTTCAGACCCTGCAGAGATACCTTTACGTCGAGCCCCCTCCTAGGTGGTGCGCTCTGGCGAGGTATTTCTTCCGCCAGCAGCGCGACCTCAATTATGACACGCAGCTCCTGTTTGTGAACTTGGGGGGGTGCCAGGACCGCCCTCCGGGAGCTGCCTGTCTTTTACAGGGAACTCATCAGGGTCTGGAACAAAGTCTCCACCAAGCGCAGCTCTCCGCCGGCTGGAGTGGCGGCCGTCCTGCAGGAACCGCTGCTCGGGAATCCGTACCTCCACGGCCGAGGTTTTATGTGGCGGTCGGAAGAGAGGGCTGTGGCTGGTGAGGTGACCAGGGTTACTCGATGGTGGAGGAGCGGGCTGGATGGCGCCAGACACGCTGGCGCGGCGCCTAAATTCTGCCAACGTCCGCCACGCGGCCGATGCCATCGAGTCGCTAAAAACAGCTCTGGGCCCTGACTCCGTTAGGTGCATCGAGGAGGCTCAAGCACGTGGGGAGATCCCGTCCGAACTGACCCCCGTCCGGACGGAATTCCTCATCGGCGCCAAACCCCGGAACCTCCCTCGGGGGCCGGCGCCTCACAACTTGAGCCGCCTCGGGGAAATCCCCTCCGTGCCTTTCAGTTCCGCGCGGAGGGGTTTCCTGTACGGGCTGCTCCTGCACACCCTCAACTTTGCCATCCTCGCCAGCCGTCTGGACACGCCATGGCGTACCATCCTGCCGTCCGGAGGAGGCGGGGGTCCCCGATGGAGGGCACTCTACGCAGGGGTCCTCCCACTATTCATCGGGGATTTGGCCTGGAGGGTGGTGCACGGAGCAGTGCCGTGCAACAAATTTTTAAGCCGGTTCACGGACTCCCAGGCCGCCTGCAATTTCTGCGGTCTGGAAGAGTCCGTGTTCCATGTTTTTATGGAATGCACAAGGTTGCAGCCCCTGTTTTATTATTTGAAGGGGCTGCTCCTGAAATTCTGGCTGCACTTCAGTCCCACCCTCCTGATCTTTGGGCACCCTGTGCGGAGGGGAGCGGGTAGGTCGAAGGCCTCCTCGTAGGACTGCTCCTGGGCACGGCCAAGGGTGCCATCAGCCGGTCCAGGCAGCGGGCGGTCGAGGGGGTCGTTCAACCTGACTGCCTGCCTCTCTTCCGCTCTTGCATCCGGTCCAGGGTGTCCTTGGAGATGGAGCACGCGGTGTCCACCGGTACGCTCGCGGCCTTCCGCGAGAGGTGGGCACCGGAGGGACTGGAGTGCATCATCACGCCCGGCAACCAAATTTTAATTTGATTTTACGTTTTAAAGTTTAATTTGTTTTAATTGCCGGTGTTTTTAGTGTCCCCTTCCCTTTTATAGGGGGCACCGGAAAAATTGTGATTTTAGTGCCCCAAAAAAAAAACAAAAAAAAAGAAAAACACAAAAAAAAAGGAAAAAAAAGGGCCTTGTAAATGTCTGGTGTGTCACCCAGGTCGGGTGGCACAGTTTAATGTTTATGTTTTGCAGGTAAACTCAAAAGAGTTTCATGCACAAGGGCTCCCAGGTCCCTCTGCACCGCAGCATGTTGTAATTTCTGCCCATTCAAATAATATTCCCTTTTACTGTTTTTTTTTCCAAGGTGGATGACCTCTCATTTTCCGACATTGTATTCCATCTGCCAAACCTTAGCCCATTCGCTTAACCTATCTAAATCCCTTTGCAGCCTCTCTGTGTCCTCTACACAACCCGCTTTCCCACTAATCTTTGTGTCATCTGCAAATTTTGTTACACTACACTCCATCCCCTCTTCCAGGTCATCAATGTATATTGTAAACAGTTGTGGTCCCAGCACCGATCCCTGTGGCACACCACTAACCACCAATTTCCAACCAGAAAAGGACCCATTTATCCCGACTCTCTGCTTTCTGTTAGCCAGCCAATTCTCGATCCATGCTAATACATTTCCTCTGACTCCACGTACCTTTATCTTCTGCAGTAACCTTTTGTGTGGCACCTTATCGAATGCCTTTTGGAAATCTAAATAAACCACATCAATCGGTACACCTTTATCCACGATGCTCGTTATATCCTCAAAGAATTCCAGTAAATTATTTAAACATGATTTCCCCTTCATGAATCCATGTTGCGTCTGCTTGATTGCACTATTCCTATCTAGATGTTCCGCTATTTCTTCCTTAATGATAGCTTCAAGCATTTTCCCCACTACAGATATTAAACTAACCTGCCTATAGTTACCTGCCTTTTGTCTGCCCCCTTTTTTAAACAGAGGCATTACATTAGCTGCTTTCCAATCCGCTGGTACCTCCCCAGAGTCCAGAGAATTTTGGTAGATTATAACGAATGCATCTGCTATAACTTCCACCATCTCTTTTAATACCCTGGGATGCATTTCATCAGGACCAGGGGACTTGTCTACCTTGAGTCCCATTAGCCTATCCAGCACTACCTCCCTAGTGATAGTGATTTTCTCAAGGTCCTCCCTTCCCACATTCCCGTGACCAGCAATTTTTGGCATGGTTTTTGTGTCTTCCACTGTGAAGACCGAAGCAAAATAATTGTTTAAGGTCTCAGCCATTTCCACATTTCCCATTAGTAAATCTCCCTTCTCATCTTCTAAGGGACCAACATTTACTTTAGTCACTCTCTTCCGTTTTATACATCGGTAAAAGCTTTTACTATCTGTTTTTATGTTTTGCGCAAGTTTACTTTCGTAATCTATCTTTCCTTTCTTTATTGCTTTCTTAGTCATTCTTTGCTGTCGTTTAAAATTTTCCCAATCTTCTAGTTTCCCACTAACCTTGGCCACCGATATGCATTGGTTTTTAATTTGATACTCTTCTTTATTTCCTTGGTTATCCACGGCTGGTTATCCCTTCTCTTACCGTCCTTCTTTTTCACTGGAATATATTTTTGTTGAGCACTATGAAAGAGCTCCTTAAAAGTCCTCCACTGTTCCTCAATTGTGCCACTGTTTAGTCTGTGTTCCCAGTCTACTTTAGTTAACTCTGCCCTCATCCCACTGTAGTCCCCTTTGTTTAAGCATAGTACACTCGTTTGAGACACTACTTCCTCACCCTCAATCTGTATTACAAATTCAACCATACTGTGATCACTCATTCCGAGAGGATCTTTTACTTGGAGATCGTTTATTATTCCTGTCTCATTACACAGGACCAGATCTAAGATAGCTTGCTCCTTTGTAGGTTCTGTAACATACTGTTCTAAGAAACAATCCCGTGTGCATTCTATGAATTCCTCCTCCAGGCTACCCCGTGCGATTTGATTTGACCAATCGATATGTAGGTTAAAATCCCCCATGATTACTGACGTTCCTTTTTCACATGCCTCCATTATTGACTTGATTGTTGTCCACCCCACCGTGAAGTTATTATTTGGGGGCCTATAAACTACACCCAGCAGTGACTTTTTCCCCTTACTATCTCTAATCTCCACCCACAATGATTCAACATTTTGTTCATTAGAGCCAATATCATCTCTCACAATTGCCCTGATATCATCCTTTATTAACAGAGCTACCACACCTCCTTTCCCTTTTTGTCTATCTTTCCGAATTGTCAGATACCCCTGTACGTTTAATTCCCAGTCTTGGCCACCCTGCAACCACATTTCTGTAAATGCACAGATTAATCAAGGACATTCAACATGGATTTGTTAAGGGCAGCTCGTATTTGACTAGATTGAATTTTTTGAGGAGGTAACAAGGAGGGTTGATGACGGTAGCGCGTTTGATGTAGTCTGAATGGATACAAGGTTCCACGTGGCAGACTGCTCAGAAAAGTAAAAGCCCATGGGATCCAAGGGCAAGTGACATTTTGGATCCAAAATTGGCTCAGTGGCAGAAAGCAAAGGTAATGGTCGACGGATGTTCTTGTGACTGGAAGGCTGTTTGCAGTTGGGTTCCACAGGGCTCAGTATTAGACCCTTGCTTTTTGTGGTATGGGTCAATGATTTAGACTTCATGATTAAGAAGTTTGCAGCAGGAAGAGATCAATAGACTGGTGGCAAAGTGGGAAATGGAATTCAATCCAGAGAAGTGTGAGGTAATGCATTTGGGGAGGGCTAACAAAGCAAGGGAATACATAATAAATGGTAGGATACTGAGAGGCGTGGACGAACAGAGGGATAATGTCCACAGATCCTTAAAAGTAGCAGGACAAATAGATATGGCGGTTAATAAGGCACATGGGATACTTTCCTTGATCAGCCGGCACAGACACAATGAGCCGAGGTATAAAATACAAGAGCAGGGAGGTTATGCTTGAACTGTATAAAATACTAGTTAGGCCACAGTTAGAGTACTGCGTGCAGTTCTGCTCACCACATTACGGGAAAGATGCACTAGAGAGGGTACAGAAGAGATTTACAAGAATGTTGCCAAGACTGGAGAATTTTAGCTATAAGGAAAAATTGGATTGTTTTCTTTGGAACAGAGGAGGCTGAGGGGAGACTTAATTGAGGTGTATAATATTATGAAGGACCTAGATAGAGTGGATAAGAAGGACCTATTTCCCTTAGCAGAGAGATCAATAACCAGGGGCCATAGATTTAAATACATTTGGAGAAAAATTAGAGAGGATTTGAGGAGAACTTTTTCACCCAGAGAATAGTGGGGTTCTGGAACTCACTGCCTGAAAGGATGATAGAGGCAGAAACCTTCATCACACTTAAAAAGTAATTGGATATGCACTTGAAGTGCCGTAACCTACAGGGCAATGGACCAAAAGCTGGAAAGTGGGATTAGGCTGGATAGCTCTTGGTCGGCCGGCACAGACACAATGAGCCAACTGGTCTCCTGTGCCGTAAATTTCTATGATTCTATGATTAGCAATTTGTTGGGGTAATATATTAGTATGGATAGAGGTTTGGCTAACTAACGGAAAACAGAGAGTCGTGATAAATGGCTGTTTTTCAGTTTGGCAAACTAACTAGTGGGATGCCACAGGGATCAGTGCCGGGACCTCAACTATTTACAATCTATATTAAGGATCCAATTATTTGCACTGTATTTTGGCTGATTGGCTCTCCATTATCACATGACCTGATTGCTGATTGGTCCCCACCCAGAAGTTTCTCGGAAATGTGTAATTGGAACAGCCCACCCCAAGTTCTGAGTGACTTTGCAAAGTGTAATTCGAGCCATTCTGACTTCAGAACTCCCCTGCAAGCAGTCACAGAGAGGCTAGAGCTCCACAAACCCAGCAAAAGCCTCCCAAATCCCTGACCCATGCCTCCTTCAGCCAAAGTCTCTGACACCCTCAACTCAAGTTCGCCCTCCCCCCCCAGCCAAAGGTCATGCCTCCCCCAGCCTAAATTCCTTACACCCCCCGGCCCCCACTCCCCAGCCCAAGTTCATGCCTCTCCAGCCCAAGTTTCTTACCCCCCCCAGCTCAAGTTCCTTACCCCCCCAACTCAAATTCCTTACACCCCAGCCCAAGTTCATGCCTCCCCCAGTCCAAGTTCCTTACCCCCCCAGCCCAAGTGCATGCCTCCCCCAGCCAAAGTTCCTGACAACCCCAGCCCAAGTTCATCCCTCCATCCCTACACAGCCCAAGATCATGTCAACCCTCCCTCAGCCCAAGTTCCTGACCATACCACCCCGCCCCCTGCCCTGCCGTAGATGGCGCATTGTGTGTGGGTCACGGATTGTTAGCAGGTTTATTGGGTATGAAGTGAATAGTTACACAGTGTTGTGACTTGCAGATTTCATCAACTTTAACGATATCCCTTGTAACACATGCACCGAGCGTTCCTGAGTTCCCTCTCTCCCCTCCGATCCCCCCTCCCGCTCCCCCTTTCTCTCTTTCCCCCCACATGTCTCGCTCTCTTCCCCCCCCATGTCTCGCTCTCTTCCCCCCCCATGTCTCTCTCTCCACCACCCCACTCCATGTCTCTCTCTCCCCCGCCATAGCTCTCTCTCCCTCCCCATGTCTTTCTCGCTCTCCCTCTTCATGTCCCTCTATCCCCCGCCATGTCTCTCTCTCTCTCTCTCTCTCCCCGCCGTCTGTCTCTCTCTCTCCACACCCCCACCTGTGCCACTCTCTCCCTCCCTCCGTGTCTCCCTCTCCCTCCCTCCGTGTCTCCCTCTCCCCCCCTCCATGTCTCCCTCTCCCCCCCTCCGTGACTCCCTCTTCCCCCCTCCGTGTCTCCCTCTTCCCCCCTCCGTGTCTCCCTATTCCCCCCTCCGTCCTCTCCCCCATCCGTGTCTCCCTCTCAACCCCTCCGTGTCTCTCTCTCTCCCCCCGTGTCTCTCTCTCTCTCTCCCCCCGTGTCTCTCTCTCTCCCCCCGTGTCTCTCTCTCTCCCCACGTGTCGCTCTCTCTCCCCCCGTGTCTCTCTCTCTCCACCCGTGTCTCTCTCCCCCACCCCACCCCCCCCCATGTCGCTCTCTCTCCCCCTCGTGTCGCTCACTCCCCCCCCCCGTGTCTCTCTTCCCCCGCCCCTGTGTCTCTCTCACTCTCCCCCCCGGCCGTGTCTCTCTCTTCCCCCCCCCCCCCGTGTCGCGCTCTTCCCCCCCCCCCCCCGTGTCGCTCTCTTCCCCCCCCCCCCCCCGTGTCGCTCTCTTCCCCCCCGTGTCACTCTCTTTCCCCCCGAATCGCTCTCTCCCCCCCCCGTGTCACTCTCTCCCTGCCCCCCCCGTGCCTCTCCCCCCTAGTGTCTCTCTCTCTCCTTCCCCCCGTGTCTCTCTCCTCCCCCCCGTGTCTCTCTCCCCGCCCCGTGTCTTTCTCCCCCCTCCGTGTCTTTCTCCCCCCCCCCCCGTGTCTTTCTCCCCCCCTGTGTCTTTCTCTCTCCCCCCCGTGTCTCTCGCTCTCCCTCCCGTGTCTCTCGCTCTCCCTCCCGTGTCTCTCTCTCTCCCTCCCGTGTCTCTCTCTCTCCACCCCCCCGTGTCTCTCTCTCTCCCTCCCGTGTCTCTCTCTCTCCCTCCCGTGTGTCTCTCTCTCCACCCCCCCGTGTCTCTCTCTCACCCCCGTGTCTCTCTCTCACCCCCGTGTCTCTCTCTCTCCGGCCGGGGCCCTCTCTCTCCCCCCCGTGTCTCTCTCTCTCTCACCCCCGTGTCGCTTCCTGCCCCCCTCCCCGTGTCGCTCTCTTCCCCCCCCCCCCCTCCGTGTCGCTCTCTTCCCCCCCCGGGTCGTTCTCTTCCCCCCCCGTGTCTCTCTCCCCCCCCCGCCGCCGGCCGTGTCTCTCTCTCTCCCCCCCGTGTCCTCTCTCTCCCCCACCGTGTCGCTCTCTTCCACCACCCCCCCGTGTTGCTCTCTTCCCCCCCCCGGTGTCTATCTCTCTGACTCACCCCCCCCCCCACCGTGTCTCTCTCACCCCCCCCCCCCCCCCGTGTCTCTCTCCTCCCCCCCCCCCCGTGTCGCTCTCTCTCCTCCCCGTGTCTCTCTCCCCCCCTCCGCCGTGTCGCTCTCCACCCCTCCCCTCCGTGTCTCTCTTCCCCCCCCCAGTGTCTCTCTCCCCCACCCCCCCGTGTCTCTCTCCCCCTGTGTCGCTCTCTTCCCCCCCGTATCGCTCTCTTCCCCCCCCAGTGTCTCTCTCCCCCCCCCCCCCCGTGTCTCCCTCTCACCCCCCGTGTCTCTCTCCCCCACCCCCCCCCCTCGTGTCGCTCATTCCCCCCCCCCTCTTGTCGCTCACTCCCCCCCCCCGTGTCTCTCTCCCTCGCCCCCGTGTCTCTCTCACTCTTCCCCCCCCCCCCCCCCCGGCCGTGTCTCTCTCTTCCCCCCCCCCCCCCCCCCGTGTCGCTCTCTTCCCCACCCCCCCGTGTCGCTCTCTTTCCCCCTCCCCGTGTCGCTCTCTTCCCCCCCCCCCGTGTCGCTCTCTTTCCCCCCCCCCGTGTCGCTCTCTTCCCCCCCGTGTCGCTCTCTTCCCCCCCGTGTCGCTCTCTTCCCCCCCGTGTCGCTCTCTTCCCCCCCGTGTCGCTCTCTTCCCCCCCGTGTCGCTCTCTTCCCCCCCGTGTCGCTCTCTTCCCCCCCCGTGTCGCTCTCTTCCCCCCCGTGTCGCTCTCTTCCCCCCCGTGTCTCTCTCCTCCCCCCCCGTGTCTCTCTCCTCCCCCCCGTGTCTCTCTCCCCGCCCCGTGTCTCTCTCCCCCCCAACCTGTCTTTCTCTCCCCCCCCGTGTCTTTCTCCCCCCCCGTGTCTCTCTCTCTCCCCCCCGTGTCTCTCTCTCTCCCCCCCGTGTCTCTCTCTCTCCCCCCCGTGTCTCTCTCTCTCCCCCCCGTGTCTCTCTCTCTCCCCCCCGTGTCTCTCTCTCTCCCCCCCGTGTCTCTCTCTCTCCCCCCCGTGTCTCTCTCTCTCCCCCCCGTGTCTCTCTCTCTCCCCCCCGTGTCTCTCTCTCTCCCTCCCGTGTCTCTCTCTCTCCCCCCCGTGTCTCTCTCTCTCCCTCCCGTGTCTCTCTCTCTCCCTCCCGTGTCTCTCTCTCTCCACCCCCCCGTGTCTCTCTCTCCCCCCCGTGTCTCTCTCTCCCCCCCGTGTCTCTCTCTCCCCCCCGTGTCTCTCTCTCCCCCCCGTGTCTCATTCTCCCCCCCGTGTCTCTCTCTCCCCCCCGTGTCTCTCTCTCCCCCCCGTGTCGCTCTCTCTCCCCCCGTGTCGCTCTCTCCCCCGCCGTGTCCCTCTCCCTCCCCCCCCCCACGTGTCTCTCTCCCCCCCCCCCGTGTCTCTCTTCCCCCCCGTGTCTCTCTTCCCCCCCCCATGTCTCTCTTCCCCCCCCGTGTCGCTCTCTTCCCCCCGCCGTGTCGCTCTCTTCCCCAGCGTGTCGCTCTCTCCCCTCCCCGTGTCTCTCTCCCCACTCCCCGTGTCGCTCACTCCCCCCCCCCCGCCCCCGTGTCTATCTCTCCCCCCCACCCCGCCCCGTGTCTCTCTCTCTCCCCCCGTGTCTCTCTCTCTCCCCCCGTGTCTCTCTTCACCCACCCCCGTGTCTCTCAACCCCCCCGTGTCTCTCTTTCGCCCCCCCATGTCTCTCTTCACCCTCCCGTGTCTCTCTTCCCCCCATCCATGTCTCTCCCCCTCCCCGTGTCTCTCCCCCTCCCCGTGTCTCTCCCCCTCCCCGTGTCTCTCCCCCTCCCCGTGTCTCTCCCCCTCCCCGTGTCGCTCCCCTTCCCCGTGTTGCTCTCTTCCCCCTATGTTGCTCTCCCCCCACCCCGTGTGTCCGCCCCCCCGTGTCTCACCAATCCCCGTGTCTCCCCCTACGTGTCTCCCCCCTCCCCCGCTATGTTGTTCTCTCCCCCCCGTGTCTCTCTCACCTCCTTCCCGTGCCTCCCTCTCTCTCTTTCCCCACCGCCCCCCTCACCGTGTCTCTCTCTCTCCCCCCCCCACCGTGTTTCTCTCTCTCCCCTCATGTCTCTCTCTTCCCCTCGCCCCCCGTGTCTCTCTCTCTCTGCTGTGTCTCTCTCTCTCCCCCCGCGGCTCTCTCTCTCCCCCCCGTGTCGCTCTCTCTCCACCCATGTCTCTCTCTCTCCCCCCGTTTCTCTCTCTCACCCCCGTGTCTCTCTTTCTGCCCCCGTGTCTCTCTCTCTCTCTCTTCCCCCGGGTCTCTCTCTCTCCCTCTGTGTCTCTCTCTCTCCCCCTGTGTCTCCCTCTCTCCCCCCCGTGTCTCTCTCTCTCTCCCCGTGTCTCTCTCTCTCCCCCCGTGTTTCTCTCTCTCCCACCCCGTGTCTCTCTCTCACCCCCGTGTCTCTCTCACCCCCGTGACTCTCTCTCACCCCCGTGTGTCTCTCTCACCCCCGTGTCTCTCTCTCCCCCCTCCTGTCACTCTCTCTCCCCCCGTGTCTCTCTCTCTGCTGTCGAAATCTCGACCTCCGAAAAGAATGACTCCGACACTTACAGCTCCGGTAGAAGTTTCTTTAATTTACTTGCTAGCAAGGGGTAGGTTACACTCAGTCAATGGCTAAGTGAACACCTCCCAAATGGTTCAGTTTAACAAGATATTTATACAGTAAAACCCAAGTTATGGCCTCTCCCTGTGTATTGCTCTGTCTCACAGTCAGTGAATACAGATAAAGAGTGAATTACTATATCCTGGTCCTGACATGGTTTACAGATATTTCCTTTTGTCAGGGTTATCAGTTGGCCAGCCGGCCATTACTCCATGAGTCATAGGTAATGGGCTATCACCTGTCTTGTATTGTGTCAGGATAGTTCAATTTCCTGGTCAGTTTATCTGTTTGCATCAAATGGATGAGGTCTCTTCAAGAGATAATGGCTAGAAGATAAGGGTGGGGTGACATGGAACTGGTGTCGTGTAAACAATAGGAAAGCACCATGGGGTGGGGGGGGGGGTACTTGTCTCAGCATGACTTGTCTCCTAGCTGTCTGATGGCCATCAGCCATCTCAAACCAGGTTTAGCTGTTTATGCAAGCTGACTGCTAAAATGCAGAAAGTTCTGGAAGGGCCAGGACTCCATTTTGATATATATATATTGCAAAGGACACACAAATACAGTATGGTATCAGCTTAGATAAAAATACATTTCCACATTCCCCCATTTTGTCCTTCACAAGGACAACTTAATCTATTCTGATCTTGTACAGTCTCTCCATTTCCATTTCCACACAAGAGCCTTCAGCAGTTGTTGCTACCATAACTCTAGCCGTGGTCTCGGTAGGTAACATAGTTTCTCCCACCCTGGCACAGCAACACTTAACGACGACAAATAATAGATACAGGGCGAAGACTATCAGCAGGAATATGATCAAACCCTGTACCACAGATTTCCCAGGGCTCCCAACCATCCTGATGCCCAACCCCACAAGGTGATACCGTCTTGGCCAACTGTCTGTTTATACTCTATTACCTTTTTCCTGATGTTTTCAGCTAAACTGCCGATATCTTCTGATTTATCTGGGATATATGTACAGCATTCTTCACCTATTAATGCGCATGTTCCTCCCTCCTTGGCTAGGAGATAATCTAAGGCCATACGATTTTGGAGCGCCACTGTTCGAATAGCTACCATTTCATCATTTATCCCTTCAAAGGCTTGGAAAGTTGCGTTGGCTACTGATTCGACTAAGTTAGCCAGTTCCCGTAACTGCCATTCGGTCGATGCTATTCCATAGGGTGGCACCATTACCTTGAATATTCCGTTTAGCCACGTCAAATCCCGTTTAAATCTATGACTTCCATAGGCCTCCCTTAGAGTCCTTACTGATCTGATAAGGGGTACCACATATCCTAAGTAACAGGATCCTGTCCAGTTGGCTGGTAACCATGGGAAGGCTTTATGGCCACAAATAAAGTAGGTGCAATTATAGGACGTCAGCTCCTGGTCCTTTTGCACTATCCCTACTCGAGTGGTCTCACCTCCCCACCCTTCACCTGGGGCTTTGTTATGGACCGTTGTCCAGCCAACGGTTGCTATCTTTCTCTCAGTGGGATTAGTTGTGGCTTGCCATTTAATCATTTGGGAACACTTGCTGCGTCCCATTTCTGGTCCTTTAGTCTCATTACTCACTCGGCATATTATACCTTCAGGATTTCCTATTCTGGGAGTAATGCTTAGGAAGGGAGGCTGATGGTTATTATCATAATTGGGCTGGTACCATCCCTGGAAGGCTGTAAGTTTATACCCTGCCGACCTCCATTCTGTTTGCTCCTTAGTTTCTGGCCCCTTCGTTAGTTTTGTCCTATTTTGCACTGTCAACCATTCTACCATTTCTGATTCGTTAAAGGGGACAGATCTCAGGGGAATACCCCCCCTGGAGTGGACAGGTACATGGGAACATATCCAACAACTCGACAAGTTTCTTTCTTGAGCATACCTATGACTCAGTGCCATAAATACGTTTACGTGCAATTCCCTTCGGTGGCGGGTCTGTACCCCTGGTGTAATCAATAATGCGAAGTAAAACCCTGTCAAGCCCAGCACCATCAGTCCCCATAGTCCATACAGTTCCTTATTCAGTCTTCCTTTTTCTGTTCCTCTGATTCCTTCTTCCCTTCCTCCTGGTCGGGTGCCCATTTGCAATGGGGTGCGTGGATCCATATTGGTCTTTCCTTTACCTTGATTGCAGTATTGGTCACCAGCAAGACCTGGTATGGTCCTTCGAATCTTGGCTGTAGACTGCTTTTTCTTTTAAAAATCTTGATGTAAACGAATTCCCCTGGCTCCAGGTTATGACACTTCCCTTCCGCTGGCTTGACTTGGGCTTCCTTGACCTGTGAATGAAAGCTGGAAATACATTTGGTTAGTGCAATACAATAATTCAACATATTTTCCTCCATTTTGTGGATGTCCATCTGTTTTGCAGTAAATGGTGCTGTAAAAGGTAGTCGTTGGGGACGTCCCATAACTATCTCATGCGGTGACAGGCCTGTTGTTCTGTTGGTTGTAGATCGCATTACCATCGAAGCTAAGGGCAGCAGTTCTGTCCATTTCAGTCCAATGTCATTGCATAGTTTTGCTAGCTTATTTTTAAGCATTCCATTATATCTTTCAACAAGTCCAGCTGATTGTGGATGATAACTGCAATGAAAACGTTGATTAATCTGCAAAGCTTTACACATTTCTCTTATAACAGTTCCCGTGAAATGTGACCCGTTATCACTAGAAAGCTTAGCAGGAATTCCGAAGCACGGTACGATTTCTTTTAACAAACATTTAGCAACAGTAGCGGCATCGGCCTTTTTACATGGAAAGGCTTCAATCCATCTAGAGAACACATCTACAATAACTAATACATGCTTAAATCCCATACACATAGGTAATTCAATAAAATCCATTTGTAAATGTACAAAAGGCCCGACTGGATTTGGGTGGGAGGCAGATTCTACTTTTTCCGTCTTACCCGGATTCATTGTCTGACAGGTAACACAATTTTCACAGATTTGTTTTGAAATTGCCGAAATACCTGGTGCATACCAAGTTGCCAAAATATAATCTGCCAATCCCCCTTTGCCCGCATGTGTGAATGTATGAACACATCGGGCAATCCATGGAAGTAAGGATCTGGGGGCCACCACGCGGCCGTCGTGGTGAACCCATATTCCTTCTGGATTTTTATAACATTGATCCTTCGTCCAGGTCACCACCTCCTCCGTACTGGCCTGTGTCTGAAAGGCCAGCACATCATTAATAGTGGGTGGCGGGTCTGAGCAATTATTGTTCCTTAGTGGGAACAATGACACCTGAGTGGGAACAATGACACCTGCATCCCCCCTTTTCAATGACACCTGCATCCCCCCTTTTGACAGAGCTGCTGACTTAGCTGCATTATCAGCTCTGGCATTCCCAAATGCCACCTCATTCGACTGGGCTGTATGTGCTTGGCATTTGATAATGGCAAGTTTCAAGGGACATTGAATGGCTCGCAGAAGATTTTCCACTTGTTCTACATTTTTGATAGGGGTTCCTGAAGAAGTCAGGTACCCGCGAATCTTCAAAATTTGTCCATAGTCATGTGATACCCCAAAAGCATACCTGGAGTCAGTGTAGATATTAACTGTGTGTCCTTCAGCCAGAATGCAGGCTCGAGTTAACGCAAACAATTCGGCTTGTTGGGCTGAAAAAGAGTCTGGAAGAGAGGCTGTTTCGACAACATTAAACTGAGTTACAATTGCATAAGCCGCTTTAGGTTGGCCCCTATCATTTCGTAGGGCTGATCCGTCAACATAGTACACTAGATCAGGGTTACACATTGGTACATCTGTTAGATTGATACGTGGTTTAGTCACTAATTCGGTTACCATTTCACATGAATGGGGTTCGCCGTCGTCTTCCGTGGGGAGTAGAGTGGCTGGATTTAAGGTAGTGCATCTTTTGATGATAAGGTTCGGATTTGATAACAGTTCGACCTCGTATTTAGTGGTTCTTGCAGAGGTTAGGTGTTGGGTGGCACATTTAGTAAGTAAAATCTCGACAGAGTGTGGGATATACAAAATGGTCTGATTAGAGTTATTGTCTGAGCCTGTTGCATAGCATAATAAGCTGCTGCCAACGAAGGAAGACATCCTGGTAGTCCGCGTGCCACTGGGTCTAGTTGGGTACTGAAATATGCTACCGGTCGCTGCCTGTCCCCATGTAACTGAGTCAAAACAGATTGTGCAAAACCCGACTTGTGATGCACAAATAAGTTGAAGTAGCTTAGTGTAATCTGGTAATCCCAAGGCGGATGCTGAAGTGAGGGACTGCTTAAGACTCTGGAAAGCATTCCGGGATACTTCATTCCACATCCTTTAAGCATTGTGAGAATATAGTAGATTCATTCACAGCTCGTAGGTCATGGACCAACCTCCATTTGTCACTATTGGGCTTCTGTACCGGAAGAATCGGTGTGTTACACGGACTTATCATTTATGCTTATAGTGATTCCCAGATCACAGAATGTAAAGTACTTGTTTTCTAATCTTATTAAAAGGCTTCCAAACCCAAGATTTTTCCAATACACCCAAAATGTTGATCAAGGAGATCACCTGAAATATCTCAAAATCCCAATTCAACTATTGTACTGCCACTCTTTATCTAAAAAAACAAATCCTCTGACTGAGCTAGAAGCTTTTGTACCAAGATTTTACACCAAGGACAATGAGAGTGTACTCCCCCAGCCTGCACCTCGAGAGACCCACAAAGGCTTTTTAAAAAAAAAGGTCATTACAACTTTTAACCACCGGGACCATGTCTCAACAAACCTATCCTTTGTGCATTTCCTAGCTCCGTAACTTCTCATCCGAATAAATCCACACCTGCGCTTCTAACTTAAAATGTCTTAAACTTCCCACATGCAGGACAACACTATGAAGGGTTAAAAAACTTCACTTTGTTTGAAAAAGTGGGTGGAGCTAAAACAAACAGGCAGCTCCACAACCTTTCCAAACAGGTTTCCAGACACAAGAAAAAAACACAGAAGCACTCTCATTCAAAGACAAGACATTCACGCACTCATTCAAAGACAAGACATTCACAAAAGTCTCTCTCCATTCAATAAAGCTTTTTTTTTTAGCTTTATTTTTTTTTGAATCCATAAGTCACCATCAGGTTCTCTTTTTTTTTTACATTTGATTTACTTTCTCTGTTAATTTTACATGGGCTTGAAGAATCGGAACCCAGGCCTTTTCTATTACTTTCCTTTTTTTTTCTACCTGGATCTCTGTTTATAAGACACTCCTCTACACATGTTGTTCTCTCTAAATTAAATGAACTATCGGGTGGAAATGGCCTGTTTTCACCCTTAGTCCACTTTACCGGTTTTTGTTTCTTTGGTCAATTGAAGACTGACCACAATTCTGGAGCATGACATAGGCTGGTGTGCCTTTTGTGGTGTTTTAATTTGCTCTGGATGATTAAGATTTTCCACAGTTTCTGATCTCACAATCCTTTCGGCCAACCGAGTTCTCTACGCCCACTTCTCCTGGCCGTTACGTTGCCTGAAAAGGCTCTTAATTCGGGCTCAGTCTGGGTGTGTGAGATATGTTGGCACGAACCAACCGTAGTTGATCAATCAGTTACTGTTTCTTTCTTAATCAATCCTTGTGTTTTTTTTTCCCGAATCACAATTTTCCCTAGTGACTCTTCCCGTTTCTCTAATGGCAATGACTCACAAAGGTATTGCACACAACAGTAATACAAGGACAACAAACAATATTCCCACGAGTACACAAATCATAACCTTACACCTTATCTAAACAAATTCTCAGTCTGCGTTGTACGCCACTACAGACCGAGTCCTTAACTTATCCTAATAAAAAACTGATAAAACTTATGGTTCCGTACCCAAACTCTTTGATCGATTGCGCTTTCTTTTTTTTTTTCTGTACTCTTACCACATAAGAACCCCTTCCGAATTAAAAACAATAAAAATCTTATCACATAAAAACCTTCGATCGATTAGCGCTTTCTTTTTTTTTCCTAGTCTTATCACATAAGAACCCCTTCCGAATTAAAAACAATAAAAATCTTATCACATAAGAACCTGGAACCCTTTTCGATCGACTAGCGCTCCCTTACCTACTGAAACCTTCCCCGGGCTGTTTCGAGATTTTTCCAGAACCTGTTCTCTTCTGCTGGCGAGCTGAGAAAGAAATGGTTATAAAAAATAACTTTAGCTTTTAAATGCCGAGTCTTGTAGATTGCAGTACCTCCCCTGTGGACAACAGATTACATTCGCGATTCAACAGTGAAGAAACCTCTTGTGAGCAAAAGTCTCACCTTGCTTGGCCACTGAAGCCTTTCACTGGAGAGGCACTATGCCTGTATCCGTTTTACTCACAGGACAGAGAGTATACATCTCGGTGGGACCTCCAAGAAGTAACTGTAGAAATCTCGACCTCCGAAAAGAATGACTCCGACACTTACAGCTCCGGTAGAAGTTTCTTTAATTTACTTGCTAGCAAGGGGCAGGTTACACTCAGTCAATGGCTAAGTGAACACCTCTCAAATGGTTCAGTTTAACAAGATATTTATACAGTAAAACCCAAGTTATGGCCTCTCCCTGTGTATTGCTCTGTCTCACAGTCAGTGAATACAGATAAAGAGTGAATTACTATATCCTGGTTCTGACATGGTTTACAGATATTTCCTTTTGTCAGGGTTATCAGTTGGCCATAGGTAATGGGCTATCACCTGTCTTGTATTGTGTCAGGATAGTTCAATTTCCTGGTCAGTTTATCTGTTTGCATCAAATGGATGAGGTCTCTTCAAGAGATAATGGCTAGAAGATAAGGGTGGGGTGACATGGAACTGGTGTCGTGTAGACAATAGGAAAGCACCATGGGGTGGCGGGGGGGGGGGTACTTGTCTCAGCATGACTTGTCTCCTAGCTGTCTGATGGCCATCAGCCATCTCAAACCAGGTTTAGCTGTTTATGCAAGCTGACTGCTAAAATGCAGAAAGTTCTGGAAGGGCCAGGACTCCATTTTGATATATATATATTGCAAAGGGCACACAAATACCGTATGGTATCAGCTTAGATAAAAATACATTTCCACACTGCCCCCGTGTCTCTCTCCCCCCGTGTCTCTCTCACTCCTCCCGTGTCTCTCTCACTCCTCCCGTGTCTCTCTCACTCCTCCCGTGTCTCCCTCTCTCCCCCCCGTGTTTCTCTCTGCCCCGTGTTTCTCTCTGCCCCGTGTTTCTCTCTGCCCCGTATTTCTCTCTCCCCCCGTGTCTCTCTCTCTCCTCCCGTGTCTCTCTCTCTCCTCCCGTGTCTCTCTCTCTCCTCCCGTGTCTCTCTCTCTCCTCCCGTGTCTCTCTCTCTCCTCCCGTGTCTCTCTCTCTCCTCCCGTGTCTCTCTCTCTCCTCCCGTGTCTCTCTCTCTCCTCCCGTGTCTCTCTCTCTCCTCCCGTGTCTCTCTCTCTCCTCCCGTGTCTCTCTCTCTCCTCCCGTGTCTCTCTCTCTCCTCCCGTGTCTCTCTCTCCCCCCCGTGTCTCTCTCTCCCCCCGTGTCTCTCTCTCCTCCCGTGTCTCCCTCTCTCCTCCCGTGTCTCTCTCTCCCCCCCGTGTCTCTCTCTCCCCCCCGTGTCTCTCTCTCCTCCCGTGTCTCCCTCTCTCCTCCCGTGTCTCCCTCTCTCCTCCCATGTCTCTCTCCCCCCCCTTGTCTCTCTCCGCCCCCCCCCCTGTGTCTCTCTCCCCCCGTGTCTCTCTCTCCCCCCGTGTCTCTCTCTCCCCCCGTGTCTCTCTCTCCCCCCGTGTCTCTCTCTCCCCCGTGTCTCTCTCTCCCCCGTGTCTCTCTCTCCCCCGTGTCTCTCTCTCCCCCCCGTGTCTCTCTCTCCCCCCGTGTCTCTCTCTCGCCCCGTGTCTCTCCCCCCGTGTCTCTCTCCCCCCCCGTCTCTCTCCCCTCCCCGTCTCTCTCCCTCCACCGTCCCTCTCCCTCCACCCGTGTCTCTCTCCCTCCACCCGTGTCTCTCTCCCTCCCCCCGTGTCTCTCCCTCAACCCATGTCTCTCTCCCACCCCCATGTCTCTCTCCCCCCACCATGTCTCTCTCCCCCCCCCACCCCCGTGTCTCTCTCTCTCCTCCCGTGTCTCTCTCTCTCTCCCCCCGTGTCTCTCTCTCCCCCCGTGTCTCTCTCTCCCCCCGTGTCTCTCTCTCTCCCCCCGTGTCTCTCTCTCTCCCCCCGTGTCTCTCTCTCTCCCCCCGTGTCTCTCTCACTCCCCCCGTGTCTCTCTCTCTCTCCCACCGTGTCTCTCTCTCTCTCCCACCGTGTCGCTCACTCTCCCCCCGTGTCGCTCACTCTCCCCCCGTGTCGCTCTCTCTCCCCCCGTGTCTCTCTCTCTCTCCCCCCGTGTCTCTCTCTCTCCCCCCGTGTCTCTCTCTCTCCCCCCGTGTCTCTCTCTCTCCCCCCGTGTCTCTCTCTCTCCCCCCGTGTCTCTCTCTCTCCCCCCGTGTCTCTCTCTCTCCCCCCGTGTCTCTCTCTCTCCCCCCGTGTGTCTCTCTCCCTCCCCCCCGTGTCTCTCTCTCTCCCCCCGTGTCTCTCTCTCTCCCCCCGTGTCTCTCTCTCTCCCCCCGTGTCTCTTTCCCCCCCGGTGTCTCTCTTTTCCCCCCCCCCCCCGCCGTGGTGTCTCTCTCTCCCCCCGTGTCTCTCTCTCCCCCCCGTGTCTCTCTCTCCCCCCGTGTCTCTCCCTCCCCCCTATGTCACTCGCTCCCCGTCCGTGTCTCTCGCTCCCCCGTGTCTCTCTCTCTCCCCCCGTGTCTCTCTCCTCCTGTGTCTCTCTCTCTCCCCCGTGTCTCTCTCTCTCTCTCCCCCGTGTCTCTCTCTCTCCCCCGTGTCTCTCTCTCTCCCCCCGTGTCTCTCTCTCTCCCCCCATGTCTCTCTCTCTCCCCCCTTGACTTTCTCTCTCCCCCCTGTGTCTCTCTCTCTCCCCCTGTGTCTCTCTCTCCCCCCCCGTGTCGCTTCCCCCCCCCCACCCCGTGTCTCTCTTCCCCCCTTGTCTCTCTCCGTCCACCCATCTCTCTCCCTCCACCCATCTCTCTCCCTCCCCCCCCCGTGTCTCTCTCTCCCCCCCCGTGTCACTATCTCCCCCCCCTGTGTCTCTCTATCCCCGCCGTGTCTCTCTCAACCCCCGTGTCACTCTCTCTTCCCCGTCTCTCTCTCTCTCCCCTGTGTCTCTCTCTCTCTCCCCCGTGTCTCTCTCTCTCCCCCGTGTCTCTCTCCGTCCGTGTCTCTCTCCCCCCGCTGTGTCTCTCTCTCTCTCCTCCCTTGTCTCTCTCTCTCCCCTCCCTTGTCTCTCTCTCTCTCTCCTCCCGTGTCTCTCTCTCCTCCCGTGTCTCTGTCTCCCCGCGTGTCTCTCTCCCCCCCCCTCGTGTCTCTCTCTCTCCTCCCGTGTCTCTCTCTCTACCCCCGGGTCTCTCTCCTCCCGTGTCTCTCTCCTCCCATGTCTCTCTCCTCCCGTGTCTCTCTCTCTCCCGGCGTGTCTCTCTCTCCCCCTCCGTGTCTCTCTCACCTCCCGAGTCTCTCTCTCTCCCCCTGTGTCTCTCTCTTCCCCCCCGTGTCTCTCTCTCTCCCGCCGTGTCTCTCTCTCTCCCGCAGTGTCTCTCTCTCTCCCCCCGTATCTCTCTCTCACCTCCCGAGTCTCTCTCTCTCCCCGTGTCTCTCTCTCTCTCTCCCCGTGTCTCTCTCTCTCCCCCCGTGTCTCTCTCTCTACCCCTGTGTCTCTCTCTCCCCCCCCATGTCTCTCTCTCTCCCCCCTTGAGTTTCTCTGTCCCCCCGTGTCTCTCTCTCTACCCCCTGTGTCTCTCTCTCCCCCGCCGTGTCTCTCCACCCCCCCCCGTGTCTCTCTTCCCCCCCTTGTCTCTCTCCCTCCACCCATCTCTCTCCCTCCCCCCCCTTGTCTCTCTCTCCCCCCCGTGTCTCACTCTCCCCCCCGTGTCACTCTCTCTCCCCCGTGTCTCTCTCTCTCTACCCCGTGTTTCTCTCTCTCTCCCCTGTGTCTCTCTCTCCGCCCGTGTCTCTCTCCCCCCGCCGTGTCTCTCTCTCTCTCCTCCCTTGTCTCTCTCTCTCTCCTCCCTTGTCTCTCTCTCTCTCCTCCCGTGTCTCTCTCTCCTCCCGTGTCTCTGTCTCCCCCGTGTCTCTCTCTCTCCTCCCGTGTCTCTCTCTCTCCTCCCGTGTCTCTCTCTCTCCTCCCGTGTCTCTCTCTCTCCTCCCGTGTCTCTCTCTCTCTCCTCCCTTGTCTCTCTCTCTCTCCTCCCGTGTCTCTCTCTCCTCCCGTGTCTCTCTCTCTCCTCCCGTGTCTCTCTCTCTCCTCCCGTGTCTCTCTCTCTCCTCCCGTGTCTCTCTCTCTCCTCCCGTGTCTCTCTCTCTCCTCCCGTGTCTCTCTCTCTCCTCCCGTGTCTCTCTCTCTCCTCCCGTGTCTCTCTCTCTTCTCCCGTGTCTCTCTCTCTCCTCCCGTGTCTCTCTCTCTCTCCTCCCTTGTCTCTCTCTCTCTCCTCCCGTGTCTCTCTTTCCTCCCGTGTCTCTCTTTCCTCCCGTGTCTCTCTTTCCTCCCGTGTCTCTCTTTCCTCCCGTGTCTCTCTTTCCTCCCGTGTCTCTCTTTCCTCCCGTGTCTCTCTCCTCCCGTGTCTCTCTCTCTCCCGCCGTGTCTCTCTCTCTCCCGCCGTGTCTCTCTCTCTCCCCCCCCGTGTCTCTCTCTCACCTCCCGAGTCTCTCTCTCTTCTCCCGTGTCTCTCTCTCCCCCTGTGTCTCTCTCTCGCCCCCGTGTCACTCTCTGTCACTCTCTCCCCCCCCCCCCGTGTCTCTCTCTCCCCGCCGTGTCACTCTCTCTCCCCCGTGTCTCTCTCTCTCCCCGTGTCTCTCTCTCTTCCCCGTGTCTCTCTCTCTTCCCGTGTCTCTCTCTCTTCCCGTGTCTCTCTCCTTCCCCGTGTCTCTCTCTCTTCCCCGTGTCTCTCTCTCTTCCCCGTGTCTCTCTCTCTTCCCCGTGTCTCTCTCTCTTCCCCGTGTCTCTCTCTCTTCCCCGTGTCTCTCTCTCTTCCCCGTGTCTCTCTCTCTTCCCCGTGTCTCTCTCTCTTCCCGTGGCTCTCTCTCTTCCCCGTGTCGCTCTCTCTCTCCCCCTTGTTTCTCTCCACCCGCGTGTCTCTCTCTCTCCTCCCGTGTCTCTCTCTCTCCTCCCGTGTCTCTCTCTCTCCCCCCCGTGTCTCTCTCCTCCCGTGTCTCTCTCTCTCTCCCCCCGTGTCTCTCTCTCTCCCGCCTTGTCTCTCTCTCTTCCCCCCACCCGTGTCTCTCTCTCTCCTGCCGAGTCTCTCTCTCTTCTCCCGTGTCTCTCTCTCCCACCGTGTCTCTCTCTCCCCCTGTGTCTCTCTCACCCCCCGTATCTCTCTCACCCCCCGTATCTCTCTCGCCCCCCCGTGTCTCTCTCTCCCTCCTGTGTCTCTCTCTCCCCCTCCCGTGTCTCTCTCTCCCCCCCGTGTCTCTCTATCCCCCCCGTGTCTCTCTATCCCCCCCGTGTCTCTCTCTCTCCCCCCGTGTCTCTCCCCCCCCCCCCGGTGTCTCTCTTTCCCCCCCTCGCCGTGGTGTCTCTCCCTCCACCCGTGTCTCTCTCTCCCCCCGTGTCTCTCTCCCTCCCCCCGTGTCTCTCCCTCAACCCATGTCTCTCTCCCACCCCCATGTCTCTCTCCCCCCACCATGTCTCTCTCCCCCCCCCACCCCCGTGTCTCTCTCTCTCCTCCCGTGTCTCTCTCTCTCCCCCCGTGTCTCTCTCTCTCCCCGTGTCTCTCTCTCTCCCCGTGTCTCTCTCTCCCCCGTGTCTCTCTCTCCCCCCGTGTCTCTCTCTCTCTCCCCCCGTGTCTCTCTCTCTCCCCCCGTGTCTCTCTCTCTCCCCCCGTGTCTCTCTCTCTCCCCCCGTGTCTCTCTCTCTCCCCCCGTGTCTCTCTCTCTCCCCCCGTGTCTCTCTCTCTCCCCCCGTGTCTCTCTCTCTCCCCCCGTG
The DNA here is from genome assembly GCF_044704955.1 of Pristiophorus japonicus. NCBI lineage: Eukaryota > Metazoa > Chordata > Chondrichthyes > Pristiophoridae > Pristiophorus > Pristiophorus japonicus. The sequence continues at coordinate 110,756,237 of NC_091991.1, read as the reverse complement.
TCTCTCTCTCTCCCCCCGTGTCTCTCTCACTCCCCCCGTGTCTCTCTCTCTCTCCCACCGTGTCTCTCTCCTCCCCCGCGTGTCGCTCTCTCTCCCCCCGTGTCGCTCTCTCTCCCCCCGTGTCGCTCTCTCTCCCCCCGTGTCGCTCTCTCTCCCCCCGTGTCGCTCTCTCTCCCCCCGTGTCGCTCTCTCTCCCCCCGTGTCGCTCTCTCTCCCCCCGTGTCGCTCTCTCTCCCCCCGTGTCGCTCTCTCTCCCCCCGTGTCGCTCTCTCTCCCCCCGTGTCGCTCTCTCTCCCCCCGTGTGTCTCTCTCCCTCCCCCCCGTGTCTCTCTCTCTCCCCCCGTGTCTCTCTCTCTCCCCCCGTGTCTCTCTCTCTCCCCCCGTGTCTCTTTCCCCCCCGGTGTCTCTCTTTTCCCCCCCCCCCCGCCGTGGTGTCTCTCTCTCCCCCCGTGTCTCTCTCTCCCCCCGTGTCTCTCTCTCCCCCCCGTGTCTCTCTCTCCCCCCGTGTCTCTCCCTCCCCCCTATGTCACTCGCTCCCCGTCCGTGTCTCTCGCTCCCCCGTGTCTCTCTCTCTCCCCCCGTGTCTCTCTCCTCCTGTGTCTCTCTCTCTCCCCCGTGTCTCTCTCTCTCTCTCCCCCGTGTCTCTCTCTCTCCCCCGTGTCTCTCTCTCTCCCCCCGTGTCTCTCTCTCTCCCCCCATGTCTCTCTCTCTCCCCCCTTGACTTTCTCTCTCCCCCCTGTGTCTCTCTCTCTCCCCCTGTGTCTCTCTCTCCCCCCCCGTGTCGCTTCCCCCCCCCCACCCCGTGTCTCTCTTCCCCCCTTGTCTCTCTCCGTCCACCCATCTCTCTCCCTCCACCCATCTCTCTCCCTCCCCCCCCCGTGTCTCTCTCTCCCCCCCCGTGTCACTATCTCCCCCCCCTGTGTCTCTCTATCCCCGCCGTGTCTCTCTCAACCCCCGTGTCACTCTCTCTTCCCCGTCTCTCTCTCTCTCCCCTGTGTCTCTCTCTCTCTCCCCCGTGTCTCTCTCTCTCCCCCGTGTCTCTCTCCGTCCGTGTCTCTCTCCCCCCGCTGTGTCTCTCTCTCTCTCCTCCCTTGTCTCTCTCTCTCCCCTCCCTTGTCTCTCTCTCTCTCTCCTCCCGTGTCTCTCTCTCCTCCCGTGTCTCTGTCTCCCCGCGTGTCTCTCTCCCCCCCCCTCGTGTCTCTCTCTCTCCTCCCGTGTCTCTCTCTCTACCCCCGGGTCTCTCTCCTCCCGTGTCTCTCTCCTCCCATGTCTCTCTCCTCCCGTGTCTCTCTCTCTCCCGGCGTGTCTCTCTCTCCCCCTCCGTGTCTCTCTCACCTCCCGAGTCTCTCTCTCTCCCCCTGTGTCTCTCTCTTCCCCCCGTGTCTCTCTCTCTCCCGCCGTGTCTCTCTCTCTCCCGCAGTGTCTCTCTCTCTCCCCCCGTATCTCTCTCTCACCTCCCGAGTCTCTCTCTCTCCCCGTGTCTCTCTCTCTCTCTCCCCGTGTCTCTCTCTCTCCCCCTGTGTCTCTCTCTCTACCCCTGTGTCTCTCTCTCCCCCCCCATGTCTCTCTCTCTCCCCCCTTGAGTTTCTCTGTCCCCCCGTGTCTCTCTCTCTACCCCCTGTGTCTCTCTCTCCCCCGCCGTGTCTCTCCACCCCCCCCCGTGTCTCTCTTCCCCCCCTTGTCTCTCTCCCTCCACCCATCTCTCTCCCTCCCCCCCCTTGTCTCTCTCTCCCCCCCGTGTCTCACTCTCCCCCCCGTGTCACTCTCTCTCCCCCGTGTCTCTCTCTCTCTACCCCGTGTTTCTCTCTCTCTCCCCTGTGTCTCTCTCTCCGCCCGTGTCTCTCTCCCCCCGCCGTGTCTCTCTCTCTCTCCTCCCCTGTCTCTCTCTCTCTCCTCCCTTGTCTCTCTCTCTCTCCTCCCGTGTCTCTCTCTCCTCCCGTGTCTCTGTCTCCCCCGTGTCTCTCTCTCTCCTCCCGTGTCTCTCTCTCTCCTCCCGTGTCTCTCTCTCTCCTCCCGTGTCTCTCTCTCTCCTCCCGTGTCTCTCTCTCTCTCCTCCCTTGTCTCTCTCTCTCTCCTCCCGTGTCTCTCTCTCCTCCCGTGTCTCTCTCTCTCCTCCCGTGTCTCTCTCTCTCCTCCCGTGTCTCTCTCTCTCCTCCCGTGTCTCTCTCTCTCCTCCCGTGTCTCTCTCTCTCCTCCCGTGTCTCTCTCTCTCCTCCCGTGTCTCTCTCTCTCCTCCCGTGTCTCTCTCTCTCCTCCCGTGTCTCTCTCTCTCCTCCCGTGTCTCTCTCTCTTCTCCCGTGTCTCTCTCTCTCCTCCCGTGTCTCTCTCTCTCTCCTCCCTTGTCTCTCTCTCTCTCCTCCCGTGTCTCTCTTTCCTCCCGTGTCTCTCTTTCCTCCCGTGTCTCTCTTTCCTCCCGTGTCTCTCTTTCCTCCCGTGTCTCTCTTTCCTCCCGTGTCTCTCTTTCCTCCCGTGTCTCTCTCCTCCCGTGTCTCTCTCTCTCCCGCCGTGTCTCTCTCTCTCCCGCCGTGTCTCTCTCTCTCCCCCCCCCGTGTCTCTCTCTCACCTCCCGAGTCTCTCTCTCTTCTCCCGTGTCTCTCTCTCCCCCTGTGTCTCTCTCTCCGCCCCCGTGTCACTCTCTCCCCCCCCCCCACCCCGTGTCTCTCTCTCCCCGCCGTGTCACTCTCTCTCCCCCGTGTCTCTCTCTCTCCCCCGTGTCTCTCTCTCTTCCCCGTGTCTCTCTCTCTTCCCCGTGTCTCTCTCTCTTCCCCGTGTCTCTCTCTCTTCCCCGTGTCTCTCTCTCTTCCCCGTGTCTCTCTCTCTTCCCCGTGTCTCTCTCTCTTCCCCGTGTCTCTCTCTCTTCCCCGTGTCTCTCTCTCTTCCCCGTGTCTCTCTCTCTTCCCCGTGGCTCTCTCTCTTCCCCGTGTCGCTCTCTCTCTCCCCCTTGTTTCTCTCCACCCGCCGTGTCTCTCTCTCTCCTCCCGTGTCTCTCTCTCTCCTCCCGTGTCTCTCTCTCTCCCCCCCGTGTCTCTCTCCTCCCGTGTCTCTCTCTCTCTCCCCCC